>NW_013952860.1:364670-377322 GCF_001266775.1 Austrofundulus limnaeus | reverse complement strand
AGCCAGAACTGCAGGTTTGATGTCTTCTAGGCAGAGCTTTATAGTAACTAAGTACATTTACTTTGTTACAGTACTTAAGTAGTTTTTTTTGAGGATTTGTAATTTCACCATTTTTAAGTAGCTACTTTTACTTTTGTTTTTTTTACATTTTAAAGCTAAAATATGTTTACTTTACTTTAAACTGTGACACCTAGTTACTTGTTACAAAATTAAATATGTTTGAACTCATCATGAAAGATGTTTCTGCTCTAAAAAATGAAGTGTTGAATTTACTCAACAAAGTTATGTCAACTGGCTCCACTGAACCTAGATGAGTAAACTGAGCAAAAAATATACATATATTACTCAGTTCAGTAAATTCAACAGTTTATATCTTAGAGAGTGTGTAAAAGTACTTTTACTTTTACTTTCCAAATTTTTATGAGCAGTTTTATGACTTTTACTTGAGTAGTTTTCTCATCAGTAAAATTTATTTTTACAAAAGTCACTTTCTGTTCATGTAATTTTACTTTTACTTAGTTATTTTTTTCAAGTTCTTTACCTCTGCTTGTAGGGAAGTTTTAGCTACATTGGAGCTAACAGTTGCTATTGTCTCAGGATGATGACGTCATAACATGAGCCGAGCACCAACAGCAAAGGCTGCGTTCCATTCTGAAATACCTAAATGTGAACTTCAGCATGAAAGGTTTAATTTTTACATTTAGATTTAGGATTTAATATTTAAATATATTTTCTAACATTTAAATTATCTAAATGTAAGAACAGTGAGCTAAATAATGAAAAATTAAGGTTTTGTGAACAGTTACTCGCTAAATGAAAGTCATTATAAAAACAACAACAACAATCTCATTGTGAAGAGAACCATTGAAGGCAGAACAATATTTATTTTGTGTCACAGTTTTTTAATGTTCCCAGCCTTCTTCTAGCTTTCTAACCTCATGTCTTTGTAGTTTCTTTCTCCTCACTTCGCCTCCTTCTCTCGATCCCTTCCCCCAGTTTTCCCACCTCTGTGTGGCATCGGGAGCTCAGAAAACCCTGCTGCCGCCCTAGCAACCGCTGCGGCGCCGCCTCYGCTCTGGCAACAGGCCATGGTAAGGGCTGCCGACCTCTGACCCCAGCACAGCTGCCCAGTCATCGCAGGTCCCCTCCATCCTCCCGCTATCGGCTCGTTCTCGTGACCAAAAGGTCACGTGCGGGAGCTGACACAAACAAAACTAAATCACCAGAAAGAGAAAGAGAGGAGGAGAAAAGGAGAAGAAAAGCAAAACAAAGGTTGAATTAATAAACTTCAGGGAGAAAAGGAAGAGGAGAGAAGAAACCAGACTCATTTTAGCACAGGTCTCTAAAGTACTTGAAAAAGATAACTACCAGTAAGTAAAAGTAAAATTACATGAACAGAAAATGACTTTGGAAAATATAAATTTCACTGATGAGAAAACTACTCAAGTAAGTCATAAAACTGTTCACAAAAATTGGGGACGTAAAAGTACTTTTACGCACTTTCTAAGAAAAAACTGTTGAATTTATTGAACCAAACTAGCTATATTAAGCCAGGTTGAGTAAATTGAGTGATATTTGTATATTTTTGCTCAGTTTACTTAACTTGGCTTAGTGGAGCCAGATGAAATAACTTTGAGTAAATTCAACACTTCATTTTATCAGAGCAGAAATACTGTATCTTCTTTCATGATGAGTTCCAACATATTTAATTTGTAACAATTAACTAGGTGTTACAGTTTAAAGTATAAGTATCATTTTTAGATTTAAAAATGTAACAAAATGAAAGTAAAAGTAGCTGTTTAAAAATATTATTGGTAAAATTGCAAATCCTCAAAAAAACTACTTTAGTACTGTAACAAATGTACTTAGTTACTATAAACCCCTGCATTTTAGTTAAGAAAGATAAAATAGAGCCAGTAGTAAAGGAAAATACAATTCAATTCAGTTTATTTCTATAGAGCCAAGTCACAACATTCGTTGTCTCAGGGCACTGTACATAAAAAGAACAATCTGAAGAAGAAACCAGCAGATTGTGTTGAATCACTTCATCACAGTCTCCCATCCTGAGCAAACGGTGGAGAGGAAAAACTCCCTGCTAAACAGGAAGAAACCTCCAGCAGAACCAGGCTCAGGACAGGAGACCATCTGCCTCGACCGGCTGATTGGAGGACAGGAAAGAGACACAGACAAACACAGCAGAACTGGTCCAGGTGCACCTCCTACCGAAAACCAAACAATTGATGGATGAGAAAGAAAAAAACGAAATGCCACATTAATTTTTCAATATTTGCAAATTATGTTTTTGTTTTTGTCTGATGAGAAGCAACAGAAGTTCTTGATTTATTGGTGCTTCAAACATCACCTCATGAGGAGAGGGTGGTCTGGGTTTCCTCTCTTAAATCTGATGAAACCATCTTCTCTAACATTTCTGGGTGAACCACTTCCTGTTTGTTGCTGCATCTGATCAGGTGACATGCAGTGGTCAGGTGGCTCCAGGTGCTGTCCTCTGTGTAACCCGAGCTGAACCTCATCAATAAATAATGAAGGTGAAGCCATCAGCTCCTGAGGCACAAACCTACCTTTCTTCTTCTGAAGGGCCGGCTCGTCAGACGAGATCCAAACAGTTTATACGATTTTATGTTTGTCCAGTTGTAGAAAAACTGTTTAATTTTGCTGAGCGGAGCGACCTCGCCGACCATGAACCCTGAATAGTAAGTTCTCCTTTCTGTTGCTCTTTAAAGTGGAAAACTATGTGTAACAGTCTGAACTCCTCTTTTTGTTACTTCAGCATCTTTATTCTCCAATCCTCCAAATAAAACTGATCTACAACCATCAGAACTTTTACTGAAACAAAAGGCTTTAAAGTTTTTCTTATTTAAAATACCCTGATTCTGTGGATTTACATAAAAACCACCTGATCACTAGCCTGGCCCTTGCCTTCCTACGCAGTTCCGCTCAATTCTAGTTTCCCTTCACTGCTCAGTCTGGGATTTCTCCCATAGACAAGGATTTCTTCAGGAGAATTTTACCTGAGCCAATCAGGGCGAGTCCAGATCCTCCGTACGAAGCAAAGCAAAGAACAAGGGTTTGGTTTTAACCAGGCTACCTGATCATCAGAAACGATTTTAGTTTCATTGTCGTTGGATCTCTAGGCCCATGTTGGCTTCATGCTTTACACAAATGTTAAGGATTCATATATCTCCAAAGCAAGACCTCCTCTGGGTAATTCAGATCACAACCTTGTTTTTCTCTGCCCAGAATATAAACCACTTGTTCAGAGACAATATGTAACTACAAGAACTAAGAGAAAGTGGTCACAGGAAGTCGAAGAAGCCCTACAGCAGGGCTATTCAACTGGTGGTTCGCGGGCCACATCCTGCCCGCAAGTGACCAAAGTTCGGCCCACCAATTGGTTCGTTCATCTCCTAAGCCTAAACCCCTGGTTTTCTACTTTAATTACTTTAAGTTCTTTTAGCTGGACATACAGCATACATGTTTGGTATCTACAGAAACATCAGAATCTTGGCTACAAGCTGGTAAAAAACATTTCTATGAACAATAAAGACAGTTAAAATTACAACCATTTGAAGATAAAACTATGAAAGTGAAAATAAAATTGCTTTAAAATTTTGGCAAGTCAGAGATGTTAAAATATTATTTGTGTTAAATAGGAGGCATGTGTTCTTTTTGTTTTTGTTGTTTAATTATCACTACTTTCATAGGGTTCTGTATGTTGTATTCATGATTAAATGCATTAAAATAAACTATTTTAAAGGTAACAGATCTTTGTAATACTTGGTTTAATTACGCAATGACTTTGATTGCTGGATGTTTGGCCCCTCAGCTGTAGGCCTGCAGTAACTGTGGCCCCCAGGTCAAGAATAGCCCTGCCCTACTGGGATGCTTTTCCTCTTCATGAGATTGTTTTTTAAAAAAAAGGTGTCTTCAGGTGGAGGCTTCTTCAGTTTGGTTGTAATGCAGACCAATACGGAGGATCTTAACCTGCCCACAGCCATCACCATCTACAGCAACTCTTTAGTTAAATGAGTTACTACATCTAATTTCCCTCTGGGATCAATAAAGAATGTTTGAATTGAACGTGGATGATGGGTAATGTAGTCTCAAACATCCTGAACATCTTTGGTTTGGTTTTAAAGTATCCGTTTCACTTCTTGTGTTGTTTTAGTGATTTTCTGTTCAAACTGCTTCTGATTGGTGACTCTGGAGTTGGAAAGTCCTGCCTGCTGCTGCGCTTTGCGGTAGAGATGTTTAAAACTATTTTTTATTGTTATTGTTTTAAAGATGCTGTATTTTAAAGTGTAACAGTGATCCACTTGGTGCAGGATGACACCTACACTGAGAGCTATATCTCCACCATCGGAGTGGACTTCAAGATCAGGACCATCGACATGAATGGAAAGACTGTCAAGCTGCAGATTGTGAGTTTATCGTGCTGTCTGACTTAATTAATAAATAAATTAAGTAGAAATTTCCTCTGAGGGTCACATGAGTGTTTAAAACCAAGTGAGCAGGAAGCTGTTGTTTGAATGACCAGTTTATGAAGATTAAGGTCCATTTCTTAGGCTGTGCACCGTATTTCATTGCCCTCGGACTGCATTAGCAGTGACCCAATGTTTATGATTTAATCTGCTGAATTGAACGTTAGAAATGAAGACAGGCAGATTAGAAACAGTTTTTYGGTCATCGTTCAGATTATCTTTACAATTTTTAGACCTGGACATGTTTTCTACTCTATGATGCAAGAATCCAGATCCAGCTCATGGCTCACTGATGTTTTCAAGAGAAAAGCTGTTGCACAGTTTTATTAACCTCCTGAGACTCAAGCTTTTGTTTGATGTGTATTTTATTTTCTTTCTCAAAGCTACATGGGATTGGTAGGTCTTGATAAGTACAATAACTAGACTGTCATGGGACATGAAGTTGTTTTTTGCAAAAAAAATTAATGTCCTCGTATGAGGACACTAGGTCTAAAATGTCACGTTTGTTGAGGAATACCTGAGCAAAACTTGAGAAGCTTTATGATGATATTTCTAGGGGAACCATTTTCCTGGTTATTTTGGCAACACATCAGCTGTTGATCGTCATCAGTGACAACTTCTTCTTCTAGCTGTTGTTGCTGTTTTTTTTATTTATTTATTTATTTTTTTTTTGGCGATTTGCAATCATCATTTGGTGCATTACCGCTACCACCAATAAGGAGTGTGAACCAGGACTAGCAAGCAAAAAAAAAAAGAAAGAAGGAAAACTAATCAGTGACAACTTTCAGACTGATCCTCACTTTAAGGAATTACATGACACAAAGGCATGAAGTCGCAGAGCATTTGACCAGAACATCCTCTATAATTAACTAGTTGAACAAATGAACTACTTGCATTAACTATTTGCATTTGTGAACTCTTCTATACATTCCCAGGTTTATCCAACTKCACGGCACAATCATTACAAAATATAGTCCCACTGTCCTCAAGTGAGGACTTGTTCTATACTAATATTGTATTTCACTACAACTGCAGCAGTTAGGTAAAGTCGTATGCTTTATGAAACTAAAGATGTAACTGTGCATGGACTACTTTAAACATGAAACATGATTTGAAGTTTTTACCTTTCCCATTTTTCTGATGAGAGTTGCAGTAGAAACTCTTTACTGAGATCCCCGCCATCTTGTTTTCCCTTAAATGACCACTAGATGGTGCTGGAAGTGTCTACAATGAGGAAAAATGTGTCCTTGTTTAAAAATAAAAAATAGGTATCATGGTGCAGAGGGGCAAAAATGAAATGTCCCCGTATGAGGACACAGRGTCTCAATAAGAAACATACAAAACTCAGAGACTCCTAAAAGCATCTGATGAAGTTTATTTCTGAACCTCCTCAGTGGGACACAGCAGGTCAGGAGAGGTTTCGAACCATCACCTCCAGCTACTACAGAGGAGCACACGGGATCATTATTGTGTATGATGTCACCGAGCAGGTCAGTGGCTTTATTTTATCGTATCTTTTTTTTTTTTCTTTTGAAGACAGGGGGTTTGCTTGCAGATTAACCTCTAAGATTCTTGTGTTTTCTTCCTTCAGGAGTCCTTCAACAACGTGAAGCCGTGGCTGGATGAGATTGATCGTTACGCCTGTGAAAACGTCTCCAGGCTGCTGGTCGGAAACAAGTCCGACCTCGTCAGTAAGAAGGTGGTGGATGCTGCCACTGCTCAGGTAAAAGGATGTAGAAACTTTATTTGCGATATTTTAAACTGTTGCAGTTGTTTAAATAGTTTAGTTGTAAATAAAATATTAAATTTAGTGACTTGTTCTGTGGTTTTGGTTTTGTTCTGACGTTGCTGCGCTGTGATTGGTGCTCTGGTCTCCTCAGGATCTGGCCTCGTCTCTGAAGATCCCCTTCCTGGAGACGAGCGCCAAGAGCTCTGATAACGTGGAAAAGGCCTTCCTCACCATGGCCTCCGAGATCCACAAGCGCCTAGCCAGCGAGGGAGGGGGGATGCAGGGAGAGTCGACGCAAGCCAGGGCCCAGACCACCAAGATCGACAGTGCACCTCTGTGGCTTGGAGGGAACAAACAGACACCTGAGACCAGTACCTGCTGCTGAGACCAGTATCTTGGACCAGTACCTGCTCCTCACACCAGTAACTGCAACCATACAGGTTCCTGTAGCTGAAACCTGCTAAATTAAGTTTTCCAGTCTTAAAAACTCAAATCTAAGTATTGAAATTGCTGTGACTCAAATAATAAACATTTTGTTTTAAGCTTTTGTTTTTCAACGTTCTCATCACAGGTGATCAATTTTTTCTTTTCTCAAAAACGATATTCTGAGAGCATTTGTTTAAAAAAAGAGGCTAAACTATCAGAAAACTTCCATTGTTTATTTTTGGAATTTTAACAAATCAGTGCAGAAATGTAGTTGAAAGATTTTCATTTTCCCACAAAGATTCCTAAAAACTGTAAAAAAATAAATAAATAATGAATCACTTTGGATGATTGTGGTTTGAAAAGATTGCAGAAATGTTTTTGTAATAACAAATATGTGATAATAAAGATTTTTTTCTTCACCACAGCATCATTAAATCATTTCCTACAATTAAATAATCATTTTWAAAAAGCATCAAAGGATGTAAATGATGATGTGAACTGCTGCCATCTGGTGGACAGGAATTACAGTTCATTCTTTTTCCATTTTTGCAGCTAAATATTCAGATTTGTATTATTCATCTTAGCATTTGTAATTATGTACAGTGCTCTTGCTTATTATTTTAGAAATATGTTTGTTTTGTGCAGKATTAGAACCACCACAAAAATATAATATTCCAAAACTACATTTCTTAAATATCAGTCGACCCTTAAATTCTTTCAAACCTTTTGACTTTTTTTTGTAAGAGTATCAAGGTAATAACCAGAGGAAGTTGTCTGACAACTTGGTTTAAAAAAAGCCCCMTGTATCTTCTGGAAATGCTAGGAAATGTTTAAAGGCAGAACTCTCACTCTTTTTGCCCACTGGTGAAATAAAGAATTAAGAGGTGAATTAAACTGATTATAAACATTTTTACACTTATTTTAGTGGCCTGTTTGTATCCAGCATCACTTAAATCATTACAAACATTATCTTGTAACAGTTGTTGTCTCACAGCAGTAAGGTTTCTTCAGGTTTTTCTTTTATTAATAGAGTCGAAAAACCTGCAGGTTCTACTGAACATTGCCCAGAAGTCTCTGTGTGGCCCTTCAGACACTCAYAAACCTCAACAAAACAAAAAAGAGTGAATTTTACTGTGTAGATGTGTTATTATTATTATTATTGTTATTATTTTAAGTTCCTTGTATTTCTAGTTGTGAGGTTGTTTCTCTGTCATGCCACTAGAGGGAGGCAGTCAGTAAATACCATAGAGGCCTTTTTTTTTCTTTTATTATTTTTTAATAAACTTTATTATACAAACAAAATTCAACAATGCAATGAAATTCTTATTATGAGAAGTAACCGTTCGACTCACTCTATGTATTTATGTATACATATATATAAAGAAGAAAATAAAAGATAGACAATATGAAATACGAAATTCACAGTTTGCAGTAGATGCACAAAGAGTAAAATGTAAATAAATAAAAAAGTAAGGATAATATATACAACGTAAAGTGAAAATGTTGAACAGCAAATAACAACAAAATAGCAAAAAAAAAATTGGGGCAACATAAATAACAGAATAGTGCAGGCAGGGTGAATAACAAATACATATAGTACTGTACTTCACCGATGATAGTAGTGGTTATGACAGAAATGTATTTCAGAATATGTRTATTGCAGATAGCATATACTGCACAGTTTAGGTTATTGCACAAGTAAGAGCAACATGAGTCAGTCTCACTGAGCAGCAGCAATGGACTTATTTAGTGTAGAGTATATGTATTCTATGGTAAGTATAACATAAAATAAACATAGAAATTTCACCACTGACACTTTAAAGAGTCGACAATAAAAAAAGCAAAATTATAAAATTATAGAAAATATTAAATATTACAAAAATAAGACAAAATTGAAATTGCAAATGATACCAAAAACGCAGAGAATGTAATAAGATTATATGTATATAGTCAGAAGCTTGAGGTGTTTTTTTTATTTAATAAACTGTAAAATTGTTATATATTTCAACACAAATGAATCTAAAACAAAGGCAGAAAACATTTAGCATCAAAAACTACATTTCCCTGCGTGAGCTTAGAGACAACGTCACCGGAAGTTTGCCTGTTTGGTATAAAAGCATTTCCGTGTCCTTCCCGGGTCCTTTCCTGTCTACGGCCTTTTGGAAGATGGCGGTGCAAATCTCCAAGAAGAGGAAGGTTAGCGGCGCTTTATCGCACTTTTCCTCTTACGGACAGCGGGTTTCTGTCAAAATATCACCATCCTGAGCGTAACGAAGGTGTACCGGGATTGTACCGGTGTCGGCTGGGGCCGTCCTGCTCCGGTTCGGAGAGGATTGACCCAGATTCTGGCKGCGCCGCGTCCTCATTTATATTTAAGCTAACATGGCTCTGTGTCCGCAGGAAGAGCAGTTCAACCAACCCGAGCTCCGATTTKAGGTTTAAAACGTCAGGCCCAGAACTAAAATCTGTCCAAATGTTCCGAAATAGTTGAGCTAGCTCCACAAACCGGGTCAAGCCTCGTAACAAATCACGTTTTAGTTATAATGAGAAAAAACTACCGGTGGGTCTGTGAATTCAAAGCTGCAGAAGAGCCCAGCTTTAATTTATTTTAGCTGTTAAAGTGTTTAAAGTGATGTTTATGGGTTTATTATTACCCTCTGTGTTATTTAGGGTTCAGCAGGTTAATTTAGTTTCTATGACTGACAATTACTGATGTCACTGCATCATTGTTTAACCAAAACAATCAATATCCACTTTAATGTTTCATATATTTATAATTTAGTTGGAGTTAATCAGGGTAAACTAACATGACTGTCTACAAGTAAAAAAATAAACAACACAAGCTGCTCAGCTAGTTTAACATTTATAGTTCTTAATAGCTTCAGTTGTCTGAGTATGATTTGAAAAGCTTTGTAAATGTGGTTTTCAGTTTTTCTCCTGAGGGTAAAGCCATTATTCTTTTGTTTGTTRCCATGATTGTAAACGTAATAAATCTGTTTGTCCCTTCAGTTTGTCGCGGACGGTATCTTCAAGGCCGAGCTGAACGAGTTCCTGACTCGTGAGCTTGCTGAGGATGGATACTCGGGTGTGGAGGTGCGCGTGACCCCGACCAGGACAGAAATCATCATCCTGGCCACGAGGTGAGGACGGCCGGTGGATGTGTCGCGACTAAAACTGCTCCGCGCTGATGGCAGAAAGACGTCGGCTCGGTCACACACAAACACCAGCAACTGTTGGTGCTTCTGTTTGTTTTTGTGTGARATCTTTTAAAAYCTGCAGCAGTCCTGACTGGTGCAGMTCATCGACACAGCAGGGTGTTTGTTGCTGTAAAATATAAAATCCTTTTGAGCAGAACTAAACAAGTAATTTTGCCAGTTAGAAGCTGAGTGTTTGTTTCAACGTATAAGAGCAGCAGTTAGTACTTATATCTCTTTAAAGTTTGACAGAAATCACATGATTAGTCTGGGCTTGTTTAAAATGGACCATTAAAACAGTCTTTAATGGTTGTTTTTCCTACTAACTCAGATGTTTATAATTTAAAGTGCCTGTGACATGAATTTTTTTAACACAAAGGCATTTTTGGAAAGATAACATTAACATATTGCAAAAATAATTTCACACTGCTGAGATGAACAGTTGAGATATTTGCATTTGAAGTAACAGGAAGTGATGTCAAAAGGGAATGTGCATTGATTATATGGTTAACAACACAGACTGTAGAGAAGAATCTTGATGTTTCTTTAGATTATATTGAGTSTCTGAAAGAGTTGAAAACGAGCCAAGTGTTCAAATAATATAATTTCAATAAACAAAGACTAGAGAGTTATTTCTTAAATAGTTCCCCTTTGATGTCACTTCCTGTTTTACCTTGGCTGATCCAAGTTCAAAAGAAAATATGCCATTTATGTGACCAAATGGGTAAAAATCCTGTTTTATTCAAGGTTTCTTCTATATAAACGTGTTTTCTTTGACTTTGTGTATTCGATGGATAGGCATGATGTCACCGGCACTTGAAGCTGGTGAAAGGTAGACGATGTGAACCTCCAACAAACTGCTGCTCGAGCTGAAACACAGTTTAGTTTCTTAAGTTAATATTTTCTGATCCTGCTGCAGGAGTTGTTAAACTTTAGTGCTGTTTTGACAACAGATAGGAATGAGCCTTGACAGAACTGTTATTCTGGATGTTCTGGACCACTGTGGGTGTAACCCAAAATGTTTCTGTCTTCTGCAGAACCCAGAATGTTCTGGGAGAGAAGGGCCGTCGGATCAGAGAGCTGACCGCTGTGGTTCAGAAGAGGTTTGGGTTCCCTGAGGGCAGCGTGGAGGTAAGACGAGTGCTCTTTGATCCTGCTTTGTGTTTTTACATCAGGGAGAACTAAATCAGTGATTAATTAAAACTATTTCACTTTATTTAACCAGAACTAGTCCTTTCTGTAACCAGTTACTCACTTCATGTCAGAAGTAGTTTTATTTTGTACGGATCAGACTGGATGTTAATCCCTGAGCTCAGATTCCCTTCAGTGATGATCAGATGACGAGACGGAACAGGACTAAACCTGGCCCTGAAGGTTGCTGGTTCAGAACCATGTTTTATGGTTCTGCCCTGGTTCCTCGGGTCAGGAAGTCTATTGAACCTGAAGACACCGAGGCATTTGTCTGAGAAGGGTAGAAAAATGTTGCAAATGTGCATTTTTATTATCAGTCTTTACTTCAGGTGTGGGTCTAAAGACAGCTTGGGYTCTGATTTGTAGTTTGATGTTGAATTAAGTAAAATCAAACAAACAAACTTTGATTCAGACTCCTCACACATGTTCCGTAGTAAACAATAATAAATGTATCTGTGTTTTAGTTGTATGCTGAAAAGGTGGCCACGCGTGGTCTTTGTGCCATCGCTCAGGCTGAGTCTCTGCGCTACAAGCTGCTGGGAGGTCTGGCTGTCAGAAGGTGACATATTTAAATAATTTAATGTTTATTTTCACACTAAGTTTTGAACATGTTCAGAAAGAACTGCTGTGGGTGTCGTTAACTCATGTGGAGAACTGAAGCTGTGTTTTTGACTCCTGCAATAATAAATACCTGAAGAGCTGGTCCAGGTGCACARACAGGAAGTGATGACASAACCTCACTTTGTCCTGGAGCTGCTGATTAAAGATCTGTGTTTTTGTTGTGTAATATAAATATTAGTGTTTGTTGTGCCCATTTATGTTKGACATTTTGTAAAAATTATAAATATTTGTTTTTGTTTTCCACTTTAGGCAGTTGGAATGTACTTACTGTATTTATTTATGTATAATACTAGAAATTTAACCCTAAAAATCACCCATAAAGTGGGGGGAGTGGGTAATATTATACACAGGTTATTGATAATTAGATTTTTAATGCTTTTTAAGCTCAAAAAATGATTGCAATATATATGAATAAATACTTTTAAGTTAATTTGTAACCTAAACCTGCAGTTTAATTATTATAGTTGGAAATGTTAGTTACTTTAACCTTTAGACCCTTCCATTAATTTAAATGTTTAAAAACCCATCGTGGGGCGTGGTGGAGATGTTTTTTTGTTTGTCAAATGTCTGATGTGACAGTGTTTGCATGTCGTAGATGACATCAGTCAGGTTTATTTGTTTACTCTGAGGGCACTCGCTCTCCTTCCTGTCCCTTCAGTGATGACACGATGACGAGTCGGAACAGGTCTCCATCTGGTCCTGGTGTTTCACCGGTTCAGGTCCACGTTCTGTGGTTCTGCTCTGGTTCATCAGAACAGTGGGGCCTTTTCAGTTGAAGACATAGAGGCATTTGTCTGAGAAGGGTCGCTTAAAGGGATCCAGGATTAGTTGTAACATTAGATTTTTATTTGATAAACATATATTTTAACTGTAAAATAAAGACTAAAAATACTGTTGGCTGTTTTTATAATTTTAAAAAATATATTTTAACATGGACAGAGCCATTTTATTTACACACAAAGCATTCTGGGTAAATGATGACGTGGATAGGT
>NW_013952860.1:361955-364245 GCF_001266775.1 Austrofundulus limnaeus | reverse complement strand
ACCTATCCACGTCATCATTTACCCAGAATGCTTTGTGTGGAAATAAAATGGCCCCGTCCGTGTAATATCTTTTTAAAATTTTAGTTTAAAGATTATAAAAACTAAACATCCTACAGTATTTTTACAGTCTTTGTTTCACAGTTAAAATAAATGTTTATTAAATAAAGTCTGATGTTACAACTAATCCTGGATCCCTTTTTAAGAAGAAAAGCTACTGGAGTTAGCGTTCCAGCTAACGTTGATAGGTTTTATTAAATGTAAAGAAGTCAGAGCTGAAGTCTGAGTTTCCTGCATCATGATCCATTTGTCYTCAGTGATTCAGCTCCTCGTCTCTTTCAGGGCCTGCTACGGTGTTCTGAGGTTCATCATGGAGAGCGGTGCCAAGGGCTGCGAGGTGGTGGTTTCTGGCAAGTTGAGGGGTCAGAGGGCCAAGTCCATGAAGTTCGTGGACGGGCTGATGATCCACAGCGGAGACCCCGTCAACTACTACGTGGACACAGCTGTCCGCCACGTCCTGCTGAGGCAGGGTGAGTACTGCTCGCCGCCACACGCTCCGAGGCCTCCGCTGATACTCACCAGCCTGTCGGGTCGTTCTCAGGTGTGCTGGGCATCAAGGTGAAGATCATGCTGCCCTGGGACCCCAGCGGGAAGATCGGCCCCAAGAAGCCCCTGCCTGACCATGTCAGCATCGTGGAACCGAAGGAGGAGAACCTGCCCACCACACCCATTTCTGAGCAGAAGGGGGCCAAGCCAGAGGTGCCCGTCATGCCCCAGGGTGCACCTGTACCCACCGCATAAAGGGTGAGACCACCACTCACTGTATTATTATTGGGTCAGAAAATAAATTCAAAGTCCAGTCGTGGTTTCTGGAGCCCTTCAGTGATGACACGATGACGAGTCGGAACAGGTCTTCATCTGGTCCTGGTGTTTCACCGGTTCAGGTCCACGTTCTGTGGTTCTGCTCCGGTTCATCAGAACAGTGGGGCCTTTTCAGTTGAAGACATYGAGGCATTTGTCTGAGAWGGGTCGAGTCGACTGAAAGAAATCTGATCAGATCTGCTAATAAAAAAAACATTTTAGATTTGAAATGAATAGAAACTGTTTAACTGAGTGTTTTTATTTCCTCAGGTTCTCAGCTGTTCTACTGGATGGACTGAAGAACCTGTGATTTTGTGTACAAAAACAATAAAATCTGGAAAATACATTTATTGTTGTTGTTTCTGTTTTATATAAATCTTCATCTTAAAGGGGAGTTGACACTTTCTGCAGCAGCATGTTTGTAACAAAAGTGCCTGAGAGCGGGATTATAAACCTGAGGGATTAAAAGTAAAATTCATTGATTCTTTACCTGCAGTTCACTGCWTTAACACAGATTCAAATATATATTTTTGTCTGCCATAAAACTTTTATAAAACTAATAAAAAGTTCAGATTTGTCCTTTAATATGCAAAACTAACGAGTAAGTTGAGGGAAAACGCTGCGGAGTGAGGCAACTTCTCAGAGCCAATAGCATGTCAGGTCCGGGTTAGGCCACGCCCACCTGCTCCTACCTGTTCGGCTGTTCCTGGACTCAACACGATGAGTTTACCGGATTATAAATCCACAGAGAAACAGGCTTCTGTCGCAGCTTTGGTAAGAAAATRAAGTTTTTACAACAGTTAGTTTTAGTTGTTGAAAGTAAAACTTAGAGGAGCTGAAGAGTGGCGGGAACAGGTGCAGGTGAATCACAAGCAGTGGTTTGGTCTTTCTGCAGACATGTCCCTGAGTTCAGTTGTCAAACTGAAGAGTTCGTTTTGTTTTTGAATGGATTCATGATTAATTTACTTACAGGGAAATGCTGCAGATCTTTACACAAACAGGTTTGGAGAAGAAAATAAAGACTTAACTGTTTGRTTTCAAATCAGACTTATTTTACAGAATGTGCTCATCTAAAACAAATACAAACAAAGTGAAATTGAACATATTGATTAAAATGTTGAATAAATTTATTAAAATATGAGGCCCACATTCGATTTCCTTTTCTTTACAGTGGTGTTTTTCCTTTTATTTTTCCTTCCGTCTGTTTACTTTAGTAATTTGTGTTGAATTATTTTTTTAACCACAGCTTAAAAAGTAGTAAAAAGTAAAGTAATGAGGTCTAAATGTCAGTTAAAAATATCATCAACATGTTTTTCATTATTTAGCTCACTGTTCTTACATTAGCTAATTTTTACTAAATGGTCAATTTGAATGTTAAAAATGCATTTAAATAGGCCTATTAAATCCTAAATCTAAAAGTTAAACCTTACAT
>NW_013952860.1:356421-361085 GCF_001266775.1 Austrofundulus limnaeus | reverse complement strand
TGATAGCTATGTCAAAGTTTTGTAAGGTGAGTGTGTTTTTTTGTTTTTCCTGGGTAATTAGTATTTATTAAATATTGACTTAAAAACTTATTGCATTTTTTTATCTACAATGTCCACATAATCAATTTTAATTTCGTGTAGTCTTGAGTTGAAATATTTGACAAATTATTTTAACTAATTGAATGAGCACTTCAGGGATATTTCGTACTACTTTTTCACAATTTTTCTTTAAACAATCGATGCCATACTTGCAATTAAATTCCTCCAGATTAAAGACATTACCGTTGTCATCCAATAAACGTGTAATTGACCAAATTTGTTTGTGCCACCACTCTTCCATAAACATAGATTTTCTTCCACTCAAAATAACTCTGTTATTCCATATTGGAACATTGTGAGGACTAAAATTATGTTTAAACATCATTTTCCACTGTAACAAAACCTGTTGATGAAAAGTAGAGAGCTGGAGAGGCAATTTAGATATTTCAAAATCACATTTCAATAAAAACTCAATGCCTCCAACCTTTTTAAAAACAAATGTCGGAACCACAAACCAAACAACATCCCCATACTTCAAAAAGGACTGGAGCCATCTAAGTTTTAATACTCCATTCATAAGTCTGAGCCGCACCTCAAACTGCTGGACCACCAGATTGTTTTATGAACACATTTTGAATTTAGATTTTAAATATTATCTTTAGCAGCTAAATAATGAAAAATATGTTAGTGACATTTTTTAACATTTCATTCTACACCTGGAGCCCCAGAAGATTCAGATGAATAAATTTTAATAAAATCCACACAAAGCATGAAAAACATTTATAATAAAAATAAAAAACAGTGTTATTAGTGTTATTCTCAATTTGTTAAATGTTGTTTTGGAAACAAAATTCATCACATTATTGACTTATTGAAGTCAACCAGTTTGTGCTGCTGCTCCTCAGCCCTCTCATGTGGTCCAGTTAAACGTCGGGGGTCACCTGTTCAGCACCACCCTCAGCACCCTCAGGAAGCCCCCAGACTCCCGGCTGGCGGAGATGTTCGGCGGGCAGCCCAAGCTCCGCCCCGACTCCCAGGGACGCTTCTTCATCGACCGCGACGGCTCCCACTTCGGCCCGGTGCTGGAGTTCCTGCGATCGGAGAGGCTGCCCACGGAGAACGTCCAGGAGGTGGGCGCTCGCTCAGACAGGTGTGTGAGGAGTTTTAATCCCAGATTAACAGTGTGTGTGTGTGTGTGTGTGKGTGGGTGGACAGGTGTACAAGGAGGCGGTCCACTACAACATCAAACCTCTGATCAAACGTCTGGAGGAGGCGCCTCAGATGTTTGGAGAGCTGGTGGGGAGGCAGCAGTTCCTCTCCAGAGTCCCACACTACAAGGAGAACATCGAGGTGAGCTTCACTCAGACAGGGGGCGGAGCAAAGGGGCGGAGCATCTTACACCTGAGCTGCCAGCCTGGTGTTTATATCAAAGTGTCTGTGACATGCAAATCGATGAAATACAAAAAGTCGAAAAATATATATATTTAAGATACTTGGAATAATAAACATACTTTTACCTGTTACGTCACATAATTGATATTTTTTGTTTTGAATTTGGCTCAGCTGAAATAAAACAGGAAGTGACATCAAAGGGGAACTCTTTGAGAAATAAAACTCCCTGGTTTTAATTTACTGATCTCTCTAGTGATTAAAATAATCTAAAGAAACATCAAATTCTTCTCTACAGTCTGTGTTGTTAGCCATTTTAACAACGCTCTGTGCACATTCAGACATTCCCCTTTGACATCACTTCCTGTTACTTCACACACAAATATCTCAACAACTGTTCATCTCAGCGGTGTGAAATTATTTTTACAATATGTCATCAACGTTATCTTTTCAAAAATACATTCATATTTATTACGGAAAATTGATGTCACAGACACTTTAATGTTAAAAGTCGGAAACGTCTCTTTTTTTTGTCTTTCAGGTTCTGATCCGTGTGGCCAAAGCCGAGGCCATCGCCGCCCGCCGCTCCACCATCCTGATCTGCGTGCTGCGCAGCGAGGAGGACCTGAGCCTCTACAGCAGCGCCATCAACAGCCTGGAGGCGGACAAGGAGTCGGTGGTGACGTTCGGGCCGTGGAAGGCCGCGCCGTCGGTCGGAGACCTGCTGGACTGCGTGAAGATGGACATCGAGAGCCACGGCTACCGGGTGAGCRTCCAGCCCCACGTGGCCGAGCGGAGCTTCCTGTCCAAAAGCTACGACTTCTTCTACAAACTCACCTTCACCTGGTGGTGACGAGACGTGGCTGACTGGAGAAACAAAAACCTGAAACTAATGATTCTGTGGTTTGAAGTGGTGCACTTTATAAATCTATAAAAACAAAGAGAACGAGCCGCAGCTTTTTATTTACAGTAAAGACTTGGAGGGATTTTCAAAATAAGGGCGTGCATTTCATTGGCGTCATTCTGTGTCAAAACACCACGGTGTTAGTTTTATTGATGTCACTCTGGTCTGTCTCTGCGTTGGAGAGTTTTCAGGGGGATTTCACAGCTAAAGAACAACACACACACACCATGTTTCTCTATTCTTGTGGGGACTTTCCATTGATTTCCATTCATTTTTTGGTAATTTTACATCAAAACCCTGACCATTTACCCTAAAACTAACCTCACAGGTACCTACCTGACCCTAAAACTAACCTAAACTCAATTCACTGCTTGGTCCTAAAACTAACCTTAATTCACACCAAACCTCTAAACCTAACTAGTAAAATTAACCATAACTGGTCTATAGTTAACTCTAACCTGAACCAGAACTTAATTCACACCAAACCTCTAAACCTAACCAGTAAAGCACAGCAGAGGTCCTCTCTTTACATCAAAGACCTCACTTTGATCGTAACTATGAACAAGTGGTCTTCACTCTGTAGTAAAAACAAGTACACACACACACGGTTGGGCARTGCATGACACATTAAAAAAAGCAGAGGTCTGAAGATGAGAACGTTGAACAAGCACATATTGGCAGAAGCAGAGCATCAGCCCACATCCTGTTTGGTGAAAGAGCAAAATAACAAAAGTGAGGGGGTCCGCCCGGCTCTGAAACCTGCAGGGGTCCATCAGAGCCGATGGTTTCCTGACGCTTTGTCCCCCTGCCTATGATTTCTGATTTTAAACACTTGTCTGACTTGGTGCCACACGCGGAGAAGACCTGGGGGCTTTGTTACGTTCAGACTGGACCACCTCCACTGGAGAATCCTGCTATCATTTTTTATTGGTTGTTTCTATAATTTAAAACAAACAAAAAGTAAAAACAGAACAAAATACAACATGAAGCCAGCTCAGAAGCAAAGCTGACAGAAAACAGGTTCAGTTTGAAAAAGAATTCTGGACGTTCACACGTAACATCAAATGGTCCCATCAGAGATGTGTGCAAGTCTTTTTTTTAAGTTCAAGTCTCTATAGGGCTCTATAGTGCGATTCAAGTCTAAGACCGATTCATGAGTCTCCATCTCTGGGTCCCATATAATTATAAAAATATCTATTCTCTTTTATACTAAACCAGAATTGTTGTATTTTCCTACAGGACCAAAGACAGTCAGGTTACCCACCTCTGATATACATTTGGGGCAGAGCAGAGAAATATCTGGATTAAATCTGTGACAMRAAGAGGGAAACATGARCACCATGTRCAWTTTTACCTACAAACACTCAAATATYTMACATTTTCTTTAWAGAGCTTTAATTTTTGGCTAAAATATTTGTTTTTTACAATCAGACGGTTTGGTTACTGAGCTCTGTTGTGTTTTTTAAAAYGTAGTCCCTCACTTGTAAAGCAGTCGTGTCTGTGGATATCATAGRTAATAATCAACTGATCAAATGACATCAGGTTTGGTTCATCCAGTAAGTCAGAAACAGTAGAAATACCTTTTGTTGTCCATTCAAACAGCAGAATCAGAGGATATTAATATATGTATATTAATATATCAGGGATATTAAGTGAGACCTGCTCTAAAGCTTGAACTATAAAACATCCTGAGGAGACGATTCGTTTAAATTCTCTGTGTGCATTTGTCTAAACTTCACTTCCAATTCAAATATTTAACAATATTTGAAACAGAAAACCAGAMGTCTGCATCATGAGGAGCGCCTGCTCATGTTAAGCTGTGGACTGAAGCAGTTCTAGGGGGGTCCAGGGGTAAAAGCCAACCATTTGAAAAGCATGTTACTAAATTCTCTGGATTAATAAAACAACATAAAATCACTTTTTATGAAGGTATAAGACTGAAAAACCAGACTTTAACCTGAATTTCAAATAAAAACAATTAAACTTGCTTTATTTTATTTTCTATTTACACACCGAGCACCAGGAGTTGAGACATCGTGTAACAACCCCACAGAGCAAGTTCATAAATCTGAGTATCAGTGATTGTTCTACAGACTGAATCAACTGGACTCTGATAAAAAGCAATAAAATGTATTTTTTTTCCTATGTGTTGAAAAAAGGAAAAACTTTATGGAAGCTTCAACTCACAAAATATATATTTTTTCGTGTTTCAGCTGAGTCATCAAATCAAACAGGACCAACTCTGTGGAAAACAAGGTCAACTGTTTACCCTTCACTAAAAAATGTCATGTCAAATCAAATTTCAAAGCGCAGGTGTGGACAAGCAGCGTTC
>NW_013952860.1:354503-356037 GCF_001266775.1 Austrofundulus limnaeus | reverse complement strand
CAGAAATAAGAGGGATCAAATAAAAACTGAAAATACAAAAATTAAATAGATTTAATTAAATATCTTGTTAAAAGCTTCTTTAAGTAAACTGAGTTTGTAAAAATTTGATTAATTTCCCAACAAGTGAAGATTTAGTTCATTTCCAGGAGTTTTTTAGTGCAACGTCACAAACATTTCAGGCTAAAAATTAAATTTAAATAATCCAAATCAAAACGAGAAAACATTTTTGTAAAAATGATGATTATTGAAAAGACTTCTGCAAAGATACAAGAAGTTATTTATTTTGTTCAAAACAAACAAAAATCATTTCAAACTGAAATGAACAGGGACTCAAAAAAAGAGGAATTTTTGCTCAAAATAAATCATTTTTTATCTGAAAGGAAAGCAAAAATTCTGACTTAATGAGCAAAAGAGAATAAWATTCTCAAGTTTTTCATCTGGAAGAAACTGACTCAGTTCTTCATGCTGCTGATGCAGAGTCTGTAAATCAGATTTTGGTTAAAATTCAGGACGTTTTGAGCTCAGGGTTGATCGTTTTTACTCCAAATGAGCAGGTTCTCCCAGGTTGAAAGTGTTCTCTGTATCTGAGTTCTTAGAACGATCCACCCGAGCAGGAAACGCTCTGTACGTCTCGTCTCCCTGCTGCTGTGAGGCTGAGCTCGGGGTAACACAGGAAACACAGGGCAGGTCACAGCTGCAGAGGAGCTGAGAGGACAGAACCGCTGCAGAACCGCTGCAGAACCGCTGCAGAACCACAGGCATGATGAGGATAACAGAGCTGCTTCCAGTCCTGCTGCTGGTCTCCACAGGTACGCTTCTCCTTTACCTGCTCCAGTTTGACTTTTAGAGGCTTCAGTCGCACCTGGACAGGTCTCTGGTCCATGAGTCACACCTGGACAGGTCTCTGGACCATGAGTCACACCTGGACAGGTCTCTGGACCATGAGTCACACCTGGACAGGTCTCTGGACCATGAGTCAAACCTGGACAGGTCTCTGGTCCATCAGGGCCACCTGGACAGGTCTCTGGTCCATCAGGGCCACCTGGACAGGTCTCTGGACCATGAGTCACACCTGGACAGGTCTCTGGTCCATCAGTCACACCTGGACAGGTCTCTGGTCCATCAAAGACACCTGGACAGGTCTCTGGTCCATCAGTCACACCTGAACAGGTCTCTGGTCCATCAGTGCCACCTGGACAGGTCTCTGGTCCATCAGGGCCACCTGGACATGTCTCTGGTCCATCAGGGACACCTGGACAGGTCTCTGGTCCGTCAGGGCCACCTGGACAGGTCTCTGGTCCATCAGGGACACCTGGACAGGTCTCTGGTCCATCAGGGACACCTGGACAGGTCTCTGGTCCATCAGGGACACCTGGACAGGTCTCTGGTCCATCAGGGACACGGAGACAAACATTCACTCACTCTGGAATTTAAAATCTGAATCTCATGAATTTGAATCTAAACACTGATTTAACAGAAACTCAGACTGGACATAAAAAATTAGCTAACAGAGGCTAACTTCCTTTACTTTAAC
>NW_013952860.1:350419-351731 GCF_001266775.1 Austrofundulus limnaeus | reverse complement strand
CATAATTAAGTATAAACATTTAAGAGACATGTACACGTAAAGGAAAAACAATTAATACATATGTTTAAAAAACAGTAAAATTTAAAATATGTGTAAAAATATGTAGACTAATTTATTGAAACTAAACTGGAAAAATAAATATTGACTGTCTATTAAAATATAAAACAGGAGATAAAGTTCTCTAATTGGTGCCTCTAAATGTATTTATTTAATAGTTAATTTATATAATTCTGCTTTTATTTCTAATTATGTCAGTTTTGGTCCTCCGTACTGCAGAAGCCTGATTATCATTCCTTCAAATCAGGTGTGTTGGAGCAGAGAAACAGGTAAAACATGCAGGGCTGCGGCCCTCCAGGACCAGGATTGCCCACCCCTGGTCTAACCCCAGTTTCTTTGATGCCCCCCCTGCAGGTACCAGCTGATTGAAAACACCCGCTGCAACATCACTCTGCTCACAGAGCTGCAGGCGCAGGACGACAGCAGGAGGTGGAGGTGTCAGGTCACCACAGGGGTCAGCAGGGCTGCGTTTGTGGACTTCACGTCCTCCTTCCTGTTCCGAGCCTCGGCCTCGGCCTCGGAACAGACCCAGAGGCCCCCCGTCACACGGGGGTGTCCCCCGGAGCTGCCCGTCAGCCGCATCCTGCTCTGTGTGGCTCTGCCCCTCATGGTCAGCATCGTGGGTTTCTTCACGTGGAAATCGGACCAGAAGAAGGAGCGGAAGTCAGCAGCTGTCATGGAGCTGCAGGAAGTTCACTGACGGTCCAGCACCAGATCGGACCTCTCTGAGCCCCTCAGTCTTAAAGACCAGTCCGGATCTGAACCTACAAACAGTGTTCATCTCTTGATTTCTGGCATTTCAAACTAAAAACAAAAATACAAACTTTGAAACAGCTTTAAGTTTTGAAATAAAAACTATATATTTATAATATACTTTATCCTCCTCCTGTTCTTGGAACAAAAAGACCAATAAGGTCTTAAAGCTGAGGTCTTGGTGGTCCTGTTGACCCAAGGACAGCAGGAGGGTAAGATCTGTTTGATCCAGTTTAAAAAGATAAAACATGCTCATTCTTGTTTACATGTTCATTATTTTAGATTTCCCTTTCTGTAACTGTTTATATTACAAATATTTTGAACAGACATGGGGAACTTTATATTTTTGTTCCGTGCATGTTTCATGTTCTAAAAATGTGTTATTTCAGTGGCAGTTATGTGTTTTTATCATAATGTTAAAATTTGTGGACATTCTGGTCACAAGAGGATGAATACACACACACACACACACACACACACACACACACACACACACACACAC
>NW_013952860.1:347791-349579 GCF_001266775.1 Austrofundulus limnaeus | reverse complement strand
GTTCTTAACGGAATTGTGGTCTAAATACAAATGTAAGTCACTGATTTATTATTTTCTTTTTGTTAATGTTTTTGTTCAATAAAAAAATTGTTTAAAAAAAAGCAAAAAACAATAACTCTATTAATTTAACACACACAGGCTGTGTCACGTGGTTCGTCGCGCAGCGCGTTTGAGTGAACTGGTGACGTCACTCTCCTGCGACCAAACAAACACATTTTTCCCACCGCGCAGAAAGCAGGATGGAGGGYTCCGTTTCATCTGTTTCTCTCAGAGAGTTTGGCTGTGAACAGACTTTACTGTCTCGACCTGATGGTTCCGCTTCTTTTGTTCAGGGTAATAAACTTTATATAATAAACTTTATGTAATAAACTTTATATTTAATTATTTTAAGTCGTCTGAATCACAAACAGGTTCCAGAGCTGTAACTCACTGATTCATCAACGACGTGAAAAGAAAGTAAATTAGTTCATGTCTGCAGGGAAAATGCATTTTTGTTCTGATAAATTATATAAATTATAAACATACAACATTAACTTAAAGTTGTCATTATCTAAGTAGATTTTAACTTCTAATAATGGAGTTTGTCCCAACGTTTCTGCTCAAACATGTTTCTAACAGAGCACCTCTCAGTCTGCTGAGATGTTGTTGTTGTGATGAGTAAATTAATATTTGATTGTCTCTTTCTGTCTGGAGGTGATACGAGTGTGATGGCCGGAGYGTACGGACCTGCTGAGGTCAAAGTCAGTAAGGAAATCTACGACAGAGCAACCCTGGAGGTGTTGATCCATCCTAAAGTGGGACTGCCAGGTCAGCCACCTTTCTGACCTATTTATTTATTTTTATTAGAACAATATAAAACACAATATAACATTGGCCAGTGGGTTACAAGCATAGAGACAATGATTTAAAGATCACATAAGGCACAAGTTTTAACAGCTTTCATATTTATAGAATATCTGATAGTTTTAATATATTGTTTGACTTTAAGAAAATAGAAAGAAGAGGTTTTTGATTAGTGTAGCGGCATTTATAAATATGCCATTTGGCTAAATATATAATAAGATTGATTTTTTTTCCTTTGGTCAGTGAAGCCAAACAATATATGTTCAAAGCAAAGGAAAAAATGTGGCTTAACAGAAGTAGAGATCAGAACATATAACTGAGGAGAGAGGGAGCAAAACCAAAACAAGTGATGATCATCCTCAGGGTGACCTCCACAGAAAGAGCACATTACATTTATATCTTTTTTAAAACGTTGCAAAAATATTTTAGATGGGTAAATTCTACGAATAACTTTAAAAGATACTTCTCTTACCGTAGTATTTATCATATATTTAGTTGGTAAAGTCCAAATGTTTTTCCAGGTGTTCCAATAACATACTGCACATGGAGTAGACACAACATCTTTCTGAAGTAACAAGTGTATACGACTGTTGTTATTATGTACAGAGGAAAAACTAATTTAACCAGTTTCGAGTTTGTTTGGATCAAAAAGTAATAAGTTTGGATTCTGTCTTATATTTTTAAATAACATAATTACACCAGCAGAGATTGAAGCTATAACAATATTAAACTCTTTAATGGGAAATGTGATGATGTCAGTGTTGTGTAAAGTACCACAAAGTAATACTTGAATAAAAGTACAAGTATCTTACTAAAAGATTACTTTAGTAAAAGTTAAAGTCTCCTTTAGGAATATTACTTGAGTAAAAGTCTTAAAGTATCTGATATTTGTTGTAGTTAAGTATTAAAAGTCAAAGTGTAGATTTAAAATGAGCAGTTATATTT
>NW_013952860.1:345415-346905 GCF_001266775.1 Austrofundulus limnaeus | reverse complement strand
TAAGATACTTGTACTTTTACTCAAGTATAACTTTGTGGTACTTTATGCAACACTTGTTTGTTTGTTGAATTTATGTTGTTAATTTTTAAAGAAAATAAATAAACTAAACTAAAAATATATTGTATTTTGACTGAGGAATAAAAATGATTGAACACAGCTGGGATTAACGGCAGTGATTCAAAAATTCAGGAGGATTTTCTTTTGTTGCTTTACTCCATCGTACCACAAGGTGGCGTCATGAACATCAGGCCTGTTCTGTGGAGGTTTTTAAAGCAAAGTTAAAGACTCACTTGTTCACTGTTATGTTTTAATGTTTTATTTATTGCATTTGATCTGTTGTGCTTTTATCTCTTGCTACTGCACTTTGTCTGAAAGCGCTTTATAAATAAAATTATTATTATTATTATTATTATCATTGTTATTATTATTGTTATTATTGTTATTATTCCTCCCTGTCTACAGTGAACCTGTATGTTGTGTGTTTCAGGAGTGAGGGAGCGCTCACAGGAGCAGTGTGTGAGGGAAACATGTGAGGCAGCTCTCCTCCTCTCTCTTCACCCTCGCTCTTCGCTCACACTCGTTCTTAAGGTGCTGCAAGACGACGGCTCCGTATCCTTCACAGAGTCCGATCCGTGCGAGCGGCAGGTGAGCGTTGGACTTGTTTTTGTTGTTCCTGACCCGCCCCTCAGCTGCTGGCCTGCTGCCTGAACGCCGCCTGCATGGCTCTGATGGACGCCGGCCTCTCCATGAGCTGCCTGTTCTGCGGCGTGACCTGCGCCATCGCTGCCGACGGTCAGATCGTCACCGACCCCTCCGCCGCTCAGGAGAAAGTAGGTCCGGTCCAAACGCAGGTTTAACCTCGCCTGAGTGGGTTTCTGTGACGGCTTTGATCTTCTTTCACCAGGAGAGTCGAGCTTTGATGACGTTCGCCATCGACAGCTCGGAGCGCAGGGTGATCATGTCCTCGACCAGAGGCTCGTTTTCAGTCCACGAGGTTCGTATCCAACGGTTTTATTTTATTTATCACACACCTGTGCTTACCTGTGCCTCCCTCCTTACCTGTGCCTCCCTCCTTACCTGTGCCTCCCTCTGCCCACAGCTGCAGCAGTGTGTAGCTGTGAGTCAGAAAGCTTCAGAGAAGATCTTCAGCTTCTACAGAGACTCAGTGAGGCGGCGCTACTCCAAAAACCTCTGATGGAGAAGCTTCTTAGTGGTTTTTTAAATATATTTTTTATAAATAAAATTGTTAGTTTAGGTGTCCAGTATGGGATAAATCTTGTTCCAGCAGGAACTGAACTTGAATTGCTCAGATTGAATCTGAATGTTCATAATTTAAACTGAATGCATTGGTTTGAAAATAAATTTCACTAAATTGAAACTGAATTTAAAGTTTTGTATTTGAATTAATTTGCTTTGAAACTACACTCACCGGCCACTTTATTAGGTACACCACGCTAGTAACGGGTTGGACCCCCTTTTGCCTTCAGAAC
>NW_013952860.1:339718-343889 GCF_001266775.1 Austrofundulus limnaeus | reverse complement strand
GAGACGAAGGTTCTGTGAAGACATGAAGGTTCTGTGGAGACATGATGGTTCTGTGGAGACGAAGGTTCTGTGAAGACATGAAGGTTCTGTGGAGACATGATGGTTCTGTGGAGACGAAGGTTCTGTGGAGACATGAAGGTTCTGTGAAGACATGAAGGTTCTGTGGAGACATGATGGTTCTGTGGAGACGAAGGTTCTGTGGAGACATGAAGGTTCTGTGGAGACATGAAGGTTCTGTGGAGACATGATGGTTCTGTGGAGACGAAGGTTCTGTGGAGACATGAAGGTTCTGTGAAGACATGAAGGTTCTGTGGAGACATGATGGTTCTGTGGAGACGAAGGTTCTGTGGAGACATGATGGATCTGTGGAGACATGATGGATCTGTGGAGACATGAAGGTTCTGTGGAGACATGAAGGTTCTGTGAAGACATGAAGGTTCTGTGGAGACATGAAGGTTCTGTGGAAACATGAAGGTTCTGTGGAGACATGATGGTTCTGTGGAGACATGATGGTTCTGTGGAGACATGAAGGTTCTGTGGAGACATGATGGTTCTGTGGAGACATGAAGGTTCTGTGAAGACATGATGGATCTGTGGAGACATGAAGGATCAGGAGGTTTGAAGCTGAACAAACCGACAGGATTTGATCCTTTTCATTAAAGAAAATCAGTTTTTGTTGCACTTTGCATCGCTGCTCTGAGAAAATAAATGTCACATCCAAAGTTTTAAAGAACGGTTTGATCTGTTGGTGCTCTGTGTGTTTGTCAGGGAGGACCCTCAGCTACTACCACACTGAAGTTTAGCTCAATACCTGTAAAAATGACTGAGCAGCTTCGGCGGCCATCTTGAATCAGGCTGAGATATTTAACCAGACGTTCAACAGATGATGACTTTCTGAGTTTGAATAAAGTTCCTCTGTTAATTACATCATCACCTGCCTTTTGTAACAGCAGGTGTTAAGATGTAATCACACAAAAATAATATGTTTTAAACACTGAGTTCATCAGGTTAATGTAAACAAAATGTAACAATGGATCAAAAACAAATCAGTTTAAATATTGCGAAGTAAAATATTTAATGATGTTGAATGATTTCTGGTTTTATAGCTGTGAAACAGAAATAAAAATTTTGTTTGTTCAGATTTTTGTTTTATAATTGTTGCACCAATAAAACCATTTGTTTGTAGAAAACAATAGTTTTACCTTTAATCTGTACATTTCTGTAGCTGATGTTTTTTTCATGTTAGTTAAAAATCTCACAGAGCTGTTTTCTTTTGAGTCGTTTTCTATAAATTAAATGTTTTATTTCAGTCTTTTAACACTCTGTTAGCCTGCCATGCAGACAGCTTTTTGTCAGTTATTTTCAACCTTTTTCTTATTAGAACAAAATAACAAGTTTATTTTATTTTTATTTTTTGTCTGAAGCAGGCATTTTCTGGAGGGTTTCTGTATTTACACAAGGACAGAACATCTGGGCTGTTTGGATGCTTTTGGCACTTTTCCCTCAGGTTTGCTCTCGTTGTCTAAAATCTTGTATTTGATGTTTTAAATTGTTTGCATTTGTATTTATGTTGGCACTGTAGAGGAAGTGCTGTCAGAGTTATTCCCAGGGGTGATCACTTCTTTAAAGGTTGTTTTTTATTTACACCTAAAACCAGGTGAGGCTGAGCGAAGCTTCTGTGAGTGAAGAACATCAGGTTGATGAAGGATAATTTTACAGATGAGGCTGTCTGTGGAGCCTGCAGGCGCCTCTTATGGCGGTTTAGCCGACAGGTATGAGATGAGCGCAGACACGGCGCAGATGTAGGTGATGATCCCGAACACGATGGAGAGCACGGAGAGCCACAGGGCCTGGCGGGAGGCCGCGTTGGCCCCCTGAAAATCCCCCTGAGCCGAAGCCTTGTTGGTCTGAAAAACAAAGAGGAGGATTAGTCCAAAAAAACAAAGAAGTCATCATTTTTCCCTCCTCCTCTCAGTCCAATCACTAATCCCACATTATGTTCAGCCTCATCGTTTTTCCTCCTGCAGTTCAGCCTCATGAAAGTTCTTTATTACGGCTCTAATTAAACCTTAACGAAGGAGACAATTAACTGAAGCCAGGTCGCTTTAAAGACGTGGTGATAAAGTCTCAGAAGTCCTGCAATAAAAACAGATTTTAATCTAAAAAAGCTAACTTTCTTTGAAGCAACGCTCATCTCCCCCCAGCTTTCAAACTTTAAAATCAGATTATATTTTATTCAGAGAAAATCTGGTCAAACTTTAAATGAAGTTTCAGGATAAAAAAAATGTAAAATTAAATGTTGGAATTGTTTACTGACATATTTTTCATTATTCAGCGCACTTTTTGATTTTTACTGTTTTTTACATTTCGCAGATTTTTACTAAATGTTAAATTTAAATGTTAAAATGTATTTAAATATTGAATCTAAATGTTTAAATCTAAATCTAAATGTTAAACCTTACATGCTGAAGTTCACATTTAGGTATTTCGGAATGGAACGCAGCCTTTGCCGTTGGTGCTCGGCTCATGTTGTGATGTCATCATCCTGAGACAATAGCAACCGCTAGCTCCAGTGCAGCTAAAGCTACAAGACATCAAAGCTGCAGTTCTGGCTGGTGTCTGAGCTGCACCCCAAACTGCTGGACCACAGGGACCACCCATGTTGTTTTTTATCAACACATCTTTAGTAGTATTAGCAGCGACTAGCGGTGACCATTGTTGTTTGTCGCAGGATGATGACATCATGCTGGTTATCGGATGTTAACTTTTGCTAACTAATGAATTTTTTTAATTTACAAATGTAAGAACAGTGTGCTAAATAATTTAACGCTAAAATAATCTGACAGAATCAGGATTTAATCTCCATAATGTAAAAGAAAGAGTAAAAAGGACAATAAATCAACTCCAGAGTTCTTTAAGAAACACAWAATAAATCCAGCAAAGATCTGAGATCATCCAATAAATTACTGTTAGTGTAATAAATCCTAAAGATTCCTTCAAAATAAAACGTGTCCCTTCAGTCTCAGGGGACACGCTTGTCCCTGCCCCGTACCTTCTGGGACAGGTAGAAGGCTGCGATGCCCAGAGGCCAGAAGCAGCAGAGCATGGAGAAGAAGGCCAGACCCAGGTGGTCCTGAGGGATCATCAGAGGGAAGTTGGTCTCACTGTCCACATCGCTCAGCTCGTCCATGGATGAGTCCTGCCGGTCAAACAGAAGACATTTTTTTTTCTTTTAAATATGTCCAACACTGTTTCATAAATCAAAACGTTCAGCTCTTTCAGGAGACGAGTGCTCTGGCTTTTACCTTTTATCATTTTTATTTAAATTTCCCAGTTTTCATCGTCTTCACAGCATTTTAAAACGTTTTACGGTAAGAATCTGTTAAATCTCTGCTTATTGGGGCATAAAAATCTGCTGTTTGGATGTTTTCTTGTGTCTGTGTGTGACTGAATGAGGCTATCTGAAGACCTGCTGACTCAATCAGCCTGACTTCGGCTGCTCTGATAGCTTAACTTCGGCTGTTTGAGACCRCAGCTACTGAATGCTACAGAAAAACACGACCTGACATTTCAGAAGGATTTGTTTTGATTCTGAAACATCACCAAATCTTTTATTTAACTCAGAAGTATCTGATGGATTAAATACTTTTAATTAAAACGTTGGTTTTCTACTTTATGAATTAATTTTAGTCTGGTCTTCATGATTTTGCAGGAAGTAGCTTTAAAAATGCTTTAATTCTGAATAAAGTTGATTTGTTTTTCATTAATAATCTCTATATTTAGAACTTGCTTGTCATAAAGTTTGAGTTTATTTCTGCATCTTTAATAAGAGAACTGGTTCAATAAACAGAATTTGATTTAAGGCCTCTGCTCCACATTAAACCCATCGTCCATCTCAATAATAACTTCTTTATGTTTCAGCTTTATTATTGGTGCAGAGGAGTCGTGACAACAATAAAACCTCAGCAGCACTTTAAAACGATAAAATAAAACAAAATAAAACTGATAGAACCTGAGTTAAGAATCACAGATTTATTAGAATACTTTGTTTTAAAAATAAAAATGAATCATGAGATAATTAATGACATAAATTCTGGAAAAGGTCTGAGTTTTTATGTAAATAATGTACTTTTTGAGAAAAGTTAGACGTGGAGATTCAACTCTATTTATT
>NW_013952860.1:335268-337825 GCF_001266775.1 Austrofundulus limnaeus | reverse complement strand
AAACGTGATTGGTGGAGTTCTTTGTGTGGGTGGAGTTTGTCCTAAACGTGATTGGTGGAGTTCTTTGTGTGGGTGGAGTTTGTCCTAAATGTGATTGGTGGAGTTCTTTATGTGGGCGGAGTTTGTCCTAAACGTGATTGGTGGAGTTTTTTGTGTGGGTGGAGTTTGTCCTAAATGTAATCGCCAGAGTTTTTTGTGTGGGTGGAGTTTGTCCTAAACGTGATTGGTGGAGTTCTTTGTGTGGGCGGAGTTTGTCCTAAACGTGATTGGTGGAGTTCTTTGTTTGGGTAGAGTTTGTCCTAAACGTGGTTGGCAGAGTTTGTGTGTGGGTGGAGTTTATTAAAAACGTGATTGCCAGAGTTCTTTGTGTGGGCGGAGTTTGTCCTAAAAGTAATCGCCAAAGTTTTTTGTGTGGGTGGAGTTTGTCCTAAATGTGATTGGTAGAGTTCTTTGTGTGGGCGGAGTTTGTCCTAAACATTTTCGGATGAGTTTTTTGTGTGGGTGGAGTTTGTCCTAAAAGTAATCGCCAGAGTTTTTTGTGTGGGTGGAGTTTGTCCTAAACGTGATTGGCAGAGTTTGTGTATGGGCGGAGTTTGTCCTAAAAGTAATCGCCAGAGTTNTGGGCGGAGTTTGTCCTAAAAGTAATCGCCAGAGTTCTTTGTGTGGGCGGAGTTTGTTCTAAAAGTAATCGCCAAAGTTTTTTTGTGTGGGTGGAGTTTGTCCTAAACATTTTCGGCTGAGTTTTTTGTGTGGGTGGAGTTTGTCCTAAACGTGATTGGTGGAGTTCTTTGTGTGGGCGGAGTTTGTCCTAAACGTAATTGGCAGAGGTCAAAAAATTGATGTCTATATTTAAAAAATCTAGCTGCTTCCTGGAGTCAGTCCAACCAATCACATCTTTAACAATCTACATCAACAAAAGTCAAACAGACCAATCATGTCTTGGACAAACTCCTCTTCCAAAACAAGAAACTCCTCACGAGTCTGCAGAGACCGCCTCCTTGTGTCCCCTGGGACTGAGCTTTAACGTGAAGGACTTCCTGWAGGATGTCTTACATCAGAGTCAGGAAGCAGGTCATCCTCGTCATCCATGCTGTAGGACCCATGRAAGTCCTGCGTGTCGGCCAGCAGCTTCCTCTCCAGGGTCGAGCCGGGCCTGATGTCCACGAAGGTGGTCTCAAGGTAGTCCTTGCTCAGCAGGGAGTCCGGCTGGCCCCAGATGGGTCCCGCGGGGTAAAAGGACTCCAGGGTTCGAGGTAAGGAGCACGGGTCCAACAGCTGCTGCTGCTGGAGCTCAGGAGGACGTCCACAGAAGCTCCTCCACGCCAGCGGGGGGTAGGCCCGGTCCTCCTCACACCGAACCAGGACYCCCCTAAACACCCCGACCTGGGCCTGACCAGGTCCAGTTCCTAGCACTGGCCCAGGTACCCGGTTGTTCCCGGTGTTTTCTCCCAGAAGAGGGTGGTCCAAATCGTTGATCTTTTCCATTTGGGTCTTTTAAATCCACAGGGGGGGGCCGCGTCAACAATCAAAACGTAATCTATAAATGGGTTCAGATGAAGGCAGCTGCTTCAGGGTTTCAGTGATAATCCAGATTTAATCCCATTCTTTCATCTTTCTCTTGTCACCGGGTCGGTCCGGAGGAAAACAGCTGTTTTTCTCACATYGTAAACATTTAGCTTCGAACTAAATCAAGAGCAAAGTTATCTCTCAAACCAAACTGTGGAGATTCAGTGGATTAAAACATCACCTCCAGCGTTCTTAAAGTAGTGGTTCATGGGCCGGACTGGGGCCAAATGGTCAGTCTGTAAACAAACAAAGTCCACTGCTGCTGATTTACGGTTCTGCTGCTCGGTTTGGCTGCACTCCAACAGAACACTTAATTTTAATGCACTCCATTTGCATCAAAAGTTGTTTTTTTCCACTCAGGATGAAGGAGGAGTCGAATGAGGTCTGCGAAGAGAAGAACGAGATGCACAGAAATTATTTACTGTTTCACGTTAAATTTCACACGCAGGCTTGTGTTTGTGAGACTTGTGTTCCGGTTTGAGGCAGATTAACAGGACATATGCTTCCTCCAGTAATATTTGAAACACCTCTCCAATCTCTGCAGCCTCATTCCAGGAGAGAAGCACTCAGCTTTATTACCCTCTCCCTCCCTCCATCATCAAAATCCTCCTGTCAGCTGGATTAAGGCCCCGCCTCCTTAAAGCTCATAAAACATCCAGTCAGGTGGAAAGGCGTCCCAAGGACGCCGCCTCAAATCACCTCCGACATTTTTACCTGTTTTATTTTCTCTCAGACACTCATTAGGTCTTTAATCTGATCGCTTCACTTTTTCACAATCCAGCTCATCTACCGGACAAACGTTTTCTGTCTTACAGAAAACAGTTATGTTTTGAGCTGCTGACTCAGGAGTTTCAGCATCACCTGATGCCTAAAGGCATTTCTGTGGTTTGTCATCATTGTTAGTAGAGGTCTGTTAGCAAAATATTGCTGAAATTTTTTGAACCATGAAAAAAGTATTTACACGTCTAAGAACAATAAACTAAAAAAAAAA
>NW_013952860.1:333888-334260 GCF_001266775.1 Austrofundulus limnaeus | reverse complement strand
ACTACTACAGTTACTGTAACACTGTATACATCTACTACAGTTACTATAACGCTGTATACATCTACTACAGTTACTATAAAACTGTATACAACTACTACAGTTACTATAAAACTGTATACAACTACTACAGTTACTATAAAACTGTATGCAACTACTACAGTTACTATAACACTGTATAAAACTACTACAGTTACTATAAAACTGTATACAACTACTACAGTTACTATAACACTGTATACATCTACTACAGTTACTATAACACTGTATACATCTACTACAGTTACTATGAAACTGTGTACATCTACTACAGTTACTATAACACTGTATACATCTACTACAGTTACTATGAAACTGTGTACATCTACTACAGTT
>NW_013952860.1:333074-333673 GCF_001266775.1 Austrofundulus limnaeus | reverse complement strand
GTATACATCTACTACAGTTACTATAAAACTGTATACAACTACTACAGTTACTATAAAACTGTATACAACTACTACAGTTACTATAAAACTGTATACAACTACTACAGTTACTATAACACTGTATACAACTACTACAGTTACTATAACACTGTATACAACTACTACAGTTACTATAACACTGTATACATCTACTACAATTACAATAACACTGTATACAACTACTACAGTTACTATAACATTGTATACAACTACTACAGTTACTATAACACTGTATACAACTACTACAGTTACTGTAACACTGTATACAACTACTACAGTTACTATAACACTGTATACATCTACTACAGTTACTATAACACTGTATACATCTACTACAATTACTATAACACTGTATACAACTACTACAGCTACTATAACACTGTGTACATCTACTACAATTACTATAACACTGTATACATCTACTACAGTTACTATAACACTGTATACAACTACTACAGCTACTATAACACTGTATACATCTACTACAGTTACTATAACACTGTATACATCTACTACAGTTACTATAAAACTGTGTACATCTACTACAGTTACTATAACAC
>NW_013952860.1:331527-332074 GCF_001266775.1 Austrofundulus limnaeus | reverse complement strand
ATAATAATAATAATAATAATAATAATAATAATGATAAGACTAACAGCTAATGTTTAGCTGCTCCAGATCAAGCAGCTGCAGATAAAGTCAGAACAGAAGCTCCTGCAGGAGGTGAAGCTGCTCCTCCCTGCAGCCTTTGACTTTATGAAGGACCAGAGCAGATCAGCTAAAGGAGAAATAATCTGAGAAGCCTACAGGAGATTAAATGATCCTTTGATCTTTCTGTTCCTGTCTTGATGTGTGAGCAGGAAACAGAAACAATAAGACAGAAGAAAAACAAGCAGGACCATAAAGAGCTCAACGCCACGTTCCTATGGAAACCACCGACAAGTGGAGCGCACACTGCAGGAGAAATGAAGCAGAGGCTAATTTACCATTTTCACTTCTGTTTCTCTGCTTGGCTTGATAAACACATGATGGGATAATTCCAGCTCCGCTGAGCTGCCACTTCCATCGTTTTTATTCTGTAAAACAAGGAGCAGCAGCCTTTAACTCAGATTATCTTTTATAATCTAGGTCTTTTTGTTCATTTCATGTTATCTAAGAG
>NW_013952860.1:328817-330315 GCF_001266775.1 Austrofundulus limnaeus | reverse complement strand
ATCATCCATACATCATCCATCCATCATCCATCCATCATCCATCCATCATCCATCCATCATCCATAAATCATCCATCCATCCATCCATCCATACATCATCCATCCATCCATCATCCTTACATCATCCATACATCATCCATCCATCATCCATCCATCATCCATACATCATCCATCCATCATCCATAAATCATCCATCCATCATCCATCCATCATCCATCCATCATCCATCCATCATCCATCCATCATCCATCCATCATCCATCCATCATCCTTACATCATCCATACATCATCCATACATCATCCATCCATCATCCATACATCATCCATCCATCATCCATACATCCATCCATCCATCCATACATCATCCATACATCCATCCATCCATCCATACATCATCCATCCATCATCCATACATCATCCATACATCATCCATCCATCATCCATACATCCATCCATCCATCCATACATCATCCATACATCCATCCATCCATCCATACATCATCCATCCATCATCCATACATCATCCATACACCATCCATCCATCCATCCATCCATCCATCCATCCATCCATCCATCCATCCATCCATCCATCCTGACACTTGGACATGTGTCCAGTCCATCACAGGGACACAGAGACTAATGAGACAAACCTCACTCTTTCACTCACAGCAGGAACACTTTAAACTACCAGTTATTCTGACTTTARKCTGTGGGAGGAAACAAAAACCCAGCGAGGAGAACATGTAAACTCCACAAAKACCAGGAGGCCATCCAAATCTAGAAATATTATTCTAATTGTTTATTTAGACATATGAACACATAAATAATTAACAAAATATGTTTCCAGCCTCTCTGATTAGATTAGACTGTTTAGTTGAAATGTTTACATGTTTGTTTATTTGGTATTTTTAGATCTGTCTGTAATCTGTGAGATTTATTTAAAGTCTGCAGGTTTTTCTTCTGTTGTTGCTTTTCTGAGCCTGCTAACAGAAGGAACAGCGTGTCTTCCTCCGCTCCGCTCTTAAATCAGGTGAAACACTCAACTTGTCCTTTAAAAACACTCCGGCTGCACGTCTCACATCTGAACGTGTCCATAAAGACTGAAACACATAAAACCAGCTCCTGGAGAAATACAGAACCGGAGCAGATCTGGGTCCAGGCTGGTTCTGGGTCCGGAAAACGGCTGAAAAACGGTAAACAAAGGAGCTGTGCAGTGTTTGCAGGAGGGGGTGTTCTGCAGTGGCACAGCTCCACTCCTGGATGTTTCACAAGAAAATATATGATTAAACGATATGAGTGTTAAACTGATCACCAGGAGAAAGAAGCTGATGGTTTATCTTTTAAAACATGATTTAAAAAAATAAAAGAAACACTTTAAAATGAGACGCTGAAAATTATGATAAAAAACTGGTAAATTGCTGCATTTTACAAGAAATAACAGTTTTTCTTTGATGATTAAATCATTCAGGATGAAATAAACGTACTTCATTGTTATATAT
>NW_013952860.1:325873-327817 GCF_001266775.1 Austrofundulus limnaeus | reverse complement strand
TGTGTGTGTGTGTGTGTGTGTGTGTGTGTGTGTGTGTGTGTGTGTGTGTGTGTGTGTGTGTTGCAGGTTTCAGTTCAGTGGAAGTTGAACTTGTCCGTTCAGCTGCTCAGATGAAGCTGTTTCACCTGCGCTGCCCGGCTGCAGGAACGTGCACGGTCTCTCAAACATCCTCTCGTGCACGTCACCCTGATGCTTCCTCTCTCCTCCTCCTCCTCAACATCATCATCATCATCATCATCATCATCATCATCATCATCCTCACAGAAAGGAGGTCTTTCCTTATAGTCCTTGTTCTGTGTCAGCTTTCTTCTGTTATCCAGACTTTTCAGCATCTCCTCCTCCTCCTCCTCCTCCTCTCCTCCTCTCCTCTCCTCCTCCTCCTGGTGCTGTAACTGGGTCCTAAAGCCTGCCAGCCTCTGTGTTTCAATCACAAAGTGGTCCAGCTACAGAGAAACAGAAAGTGAGGGTGGTTTAGTCTTTTCTTATTTTTAAAGAGGATTACTAGAGTCTGGATTTGGGTTTGGATTAGGATTGRGGGTTAAGACTGTGTGGAGGTTTAAGGTTAGCAGGAGCAGAGACAGAGGAGTGAAGTGAAGGGAGGCAGAGTCCTCCTCCCCCCCAGCGAGGATGAGCTCACTCTGCGTCAGCCCGTTAACGTCCACCTCGGCCCCCCAGCCTCAGAGGTCAGCCCACATCAACGTCTCCAAGATGCAGAACAAGCRTTGTGCTTCTTCCTGCCTCTTTCAGCCGAGGATGAAGCTCAGAGCTGCTGGACAGCGGCCATCCACAATCCACCGGGCTTACACCGAGCATTTGATGAGGTGCTCTGCTCTTAGCTGGAATCCCCCCCTCCTCCCTCCTGAAATCACTTTTAGCTCTTTTTGTTTGGTTGTTTTGATGCAAAGCTGCCTCTGGCCTCTCTGTCCATCATCAGATCAATAAGTCTCCTCTGAGCACACATCCTCCCTCCATCATTTTCATCCTCCCTCCTCCTCGCTTCAGCTCATTTAAAGCCTGAAGTTTGTGAAATGAAACAAGAAAGAATCACCTTTTGCAGAATTTTAGTGTTTATAATCCGCTTTAGTCGTCGTTTTTATATAAATTAGAGGTTAATGAATCACAGAAGCTGCGTTTTTAATTTAAGCACCAAGGACAAAAGCAGCAAAGGGGGAAAAAGCAAATAATGTGAGGGAGATTAAAATGAAGCAAAGAGGCTTACAGAAGAAATCTCACCTCCGTATGCATCAGGAGTAAACACAAAGTCAGYGTAATCCACAAAAAAATGAGTAATCAAGCCTCCAAACAGCTGTCAGAGCCAACAGAACGAGTTCAAACCAGGACATAAAACATAAAACTGTTCTTTATTTAAAAAAAACAGAAATGTTCGGCTGCTGTCAGAACTCTGAGGCGCCTGCATTAATGATGACCTGAGCCCTTTTCCTTCAGCCATAAAACATTTACAGTTTACAGCAGCTAAAGGAAGGAGAACAACAATGTCTGACCCTTAAAAATGCAGGAGCTGCACCATGTCTCAGTCAGAGGCTGACCGGCTGCAGGAAAAACACCAAAATGTTCTTAAATCATGTGATGTAGCTCAAATGTTTCAGGTTAGAAAGTTAAGGAATAACTGAACACGGATGACTGAACCTTCGGCTGATAGAGTCACAGGTTCGCCTCCCGCCTCTGTGTGGAGTTCACATGATCTCCGTCATACAGACCAAAGACTGAACTGTCACTGGTTGAGACACAAAGAGAGGTCATGTTGTGATAGAGTTAGCCTTTAGCTACTCTTCTGTATGTTTTGTTAGCTGATGTTTAAGTTGTCTTAGCTTTTAGCTACTCTTCTGCTTGTTTTGTTGATGTTTTAACGGTGTTAGCCTTTAGCTCCTATTCTGTATGTTTTATTAGCTGATGTTTAAGTTGTCTTAGCTTTTAGCTACTCTT
>NW_013952860.1:322666-324873 GCF_001266775.1 Austrofundulus limnaeus | reverse complement strand
GTGTGTGTGTGTGTGTGTGTGTGTGTGTGTGTGTGAAAGTCCAAGATTTAATTTCTGTTTTGGAAATTTTAGTTGCAGACTTTATATTCTGGTTTTTCAAATTTTAGCTACAGTTTTGTTGATTTAAACTTTCAGATTATATTTTTCTGGTCTTAGATTTGTGCAGCTAATTTCAGCTGTTAGCCTTTTGAGTTTTTGCTAGCTAATTTAGGATTTTATTCTAATTTTTTTAACTTTAACTCAACAATAATGCTGCGTTTTGACAAGAACTGATAATATTTTCAGATAACAACAGGTTTTTCTTTGTCGTTCAGGATGTAATGGGTCTTATCTTCATTCTACAGGAATATTTGTGATTAATGAGCGAACCGGACCCACAGCCGACACGGCAAAGAAAACTGAAACCACGTGAAAGTCTAACGGTTTTCAGACAATTAAAAACGAGCTGCTGGCAAACTTTGGTTTTTGAAGTCAGCTTGTGTTTTTCCAGGCTGTGGCAGCAAAACCTTATGAAGGGCCACCTCAGCAAAGCCTGAGGAGGAGGAGGAGGAGAAGGAGAGGAGGAGGAGGAGAGCAGCAGAAACCCTGAGGTTTTAAAATGCTCCAAGCAGGAAACTCTGATGAGTTCAAAGTCAAACACCAACATCTCAGACGTGGCTCTGACTTTAAATCAAACATTTCCAGATAAACGAGCTTCTGGTTCTGGTTCTGGTTCTGGTTCTGCAGGGTCGGCTGTTGTTTTTGTTGTTGTGAGGCAGCAGCTCTGCAGCTCAGGGCGACGTGTCCATATTACAGCAGGATGTAATTTATTACTCTTGTTACGGACGAGCACTAACAACAGATCCTGCCTGTGAGCCCGGCGCTCGCCTCGCAGCAAAATGCTAATTCAGCAGCAGTCTTGAGTCTGGCCTGGTGATGGTGGGGGGCCGGTTCTGTAGCACGACCCACCAGAGAGGAAACGCTGCCTTTGTCCTTCCTCCCTGAAAGACAACGCAGACTGAAAAGTCTTATTTCCCTCCATGATGGCCTGGTTCCACTCAGCCTCTGCAGATAAACTTTATTTACAAGAGGAAAGAAACGTTACGGGATTTAAAAAATAATAACCCCACTGATGTGCAGACGTTCCTCCAACAATAAGGAACGCTACAAACAAAACTCAGCTAAAAGCTTAAAGAAGCAAAAATGCTAACTAAAACCCAGAAGGAGCTAAATGTAAGCTAAAAGCTACAAAGCAATATCTAAACATAACAAAAGTATATCTAGCTAAAAGTAGCAGAATGGTAGCTAAAAGTCAAAAGTAGCAAAGGCTAGCAAAAAAGCTAAAAGCAATAGAAGTCTAGTTAATAGCTAAAACTAGTAGATTAGAAATTAAAAGTAGCCACAGAGTTAAAGTTAGCACAGAACGACCTACAAGTAGCAAAATGGTATRAGAGCCAAAAAGGGAAAAACAGGAAACTGTGAGCTAAAAGTGGCATAGCAAAATCTACATGTAGCAAAAGTCTAACAGGAGCTACATGTACAAATCAACATTCAAATGCAGCAAAAGTCTAGCTAAAAGTGGCAAAAGCTAACTAAAWGTTGCAGAATGGTAGCTAAAAGCCAACAGTAGCAAAAGGCTAACAAAAAACAAAAATCTTTAAAGGTCAAAAGTAGCAAATGCTAGCAAATAGTTAAAACTAGTATAGTAATCAAAAATAGCAAATACTAGTTAATAGCTAAAACTAGTAGAATCAAAAGTAGCCAATGTTAGCTAATAGCTAAAACTAGTAGAATCAAAAGTAGCCAATGCTAGCTAATAGCTAAAACTAGTAGAATCAAAAGTAGCCAATGCTAGCTAATAGCTAAAACTAGTAGAATCAAATGTAGCCAGTGTTAGCTAATAGCTAAAACTAGTAGAATCAAAAGTAGCCAATGTTAGCTAATAGCTAAAATTAGTAGAATCAAATGTAGCCAATGTTAGCTAATAGCTAAAACCAGTAGAATCAAAAGTTGGCAATGTTAGCTAATAGCTAAAACTAGTAGAATCAAAAGCTGCCAATGCTAGCTAATAGCTAAAACTAATAGAATCAAAAGTAGCCAATGTTAGCTAATCGCTAAAGCTAGTAGAAAGGTGTAATTCAAGAAGAAAGTCCATGACACTGAGGATTAGACCATTGGAGCTGTGGCCAAGGGTGGTGCCAGGGGTTGGTTTGTATGTGTGCAGAAAG
>NW_013952860.1:319782-321033 GCF_001266775.1 Austrofundulus limnaeus | reverse complement strand
TGTTTATCCCCCGCTGCTGAAAGCATGCCTGTACCATCTGTTTTCATAACTTTCAGAGCTCAGGTTTACTGATTAACCTGATTCCAAGATGGCTGCCGCAGCTAATTAAGCAGAAATATTTAATTCAGTGAAGTATTTGAGTGTGTAGCTGATGTGGGGGATCTGCCCCTTTCAGGCCTTCCTTTTATCCCTCTGCCTTCATCAGGGAGATGTTTGTGTGACGTCACCTCAAACAGGAAACTGTTGGAGCAGAGAGGACGGAGACACGAAGGAGGGAAAGAGCAGGCAGYAGAAAGGAGGACAGAGGAAAGTGAGACGATGATGATGACGATGATGAGAAAATGTTTTCTGGTTCAGAGTGAGCAGAGAGGACGGTGAGGTTTTAGCAKCACGGCCCTGACGTTCTTGTCCTGAAGGCCTGAATGATTTATTAAAGCGAGGGGGGCAGCCAGGCGAGCGCTGATTAACCAGGGGAACCGGGGAGGACAAGCACTCCTCTATTATTCATGGCTCCACAGGAGGAGCGCCCAGCCAAAGCGTGTCAGGAAGACGAGGAGGGAAAAAGACACAAACATGAGCGGAGGCAACGTTTTAACAGGCTGCTTCTCTTCCTCAGGATGTTTCCTGCTCAGACTTAGAGCTACAAAAACAGAAATCAGTGTTTGATCTGACTGGCGGTTACAGATAAAGCTGCAGAAACACTCTCTCATTTGTGGTCTGTAAATAATGTAGAGCAGCTTTTGTTGAGATGCTTTTACGGCCACTGGTCTGACAGAACAGATCTGCTGTTCTTTACCTGCAGAAACGTGCTGCTTTGATGACCTGCAGGTCAAGTGGCWGTCGGTTCAAACCGGAGTTATATCTGAGGAGACGTCTCACTYTATGGTGCTGYATGACGGACAAAATTAAGACTTTGCACAAGTGGTTGCTACATCCTTGTAGCAGGAGGCTATATAACCAGCTATTATTGATCTGATTAATGATAGGTCTGCACCGCTAACTGAGCAGCTGACCCTGCTAACTGACAGGCAAATGAGAAGGAGACTATTCATTTGTGTTAGCATCAGAGAGGCTAGCGACTAGCACGGAGAAGCTGTGTTAGCATCAGAGAGGCTAGCGACTAGCACAGATAAGCAGGTGTTAGCATCAGAGAGGCTAGCGACTAGCACGGATAAGCAGGTGTTAAATCAGAGAGGCTAGCGACTAGCACGGATAAGCAGGTGTTAAATCAGAGAGGCTAGCGACTAGCAC
>NW_013952860.1:313579-315402 GCF_001266775.1 Austrofundulus limnaeus | reverse complement strand
GTTTACAAACTTACCAAAAAGAAGTATACTTTAAGTACATGTCATTAAAATATTAAAAGTATATAAAAGTGTATTTCCCTAAATATAATTTTATATATGTACTATCAGTTTACTAATAAGTGTACTTCTAGGACTAAATTGGCCCACGATAAGTTTATGAAAGTAAACTAAAAAGAATCTTCTTAGTATACTTTTAGTTTAATCTTCAAATACACAACAAATAAACCAGTATATGTGGAAATGGACTTTCAGTGTACCATTAAAGTGTATCTTGGCCAAAAGTTTAAACATTAGTATAAACTAAGTATACTTAAACTTGTAGTATATTTTCAGTACAAGCTAAGTATAGTGAGAGATTAACTTGGTTAAGTGTATCTCAGATAAGTACATAAAAAGTAAACTGGAACTATACTCTTTATTTTTTTGTTTTAAATTAGTATACTTAAAGGATACTTGCATGTACTACGATTTGCTGAGCAGAACCAAAGAGCTGAAATGGTCCAGAACCTGAAAGACATCAGAGCAGAACCCAAACAGACTGAGCCAGAATGAATGTTGTATTTTATGCACCATGAGTTGCAGCCTGCTTTGATTTACACCAACATGACAGTAAAACCCGTTTCATCTCTCAGGATCATGTTCTCAGATGAACCTGGGTCGGGCCTGCTGCACCAGAGACAAAGTGTTTGTGGGTCAGCGGCGGTGCTGAATCAGTCTGAGGCACGAGATAAAAATAAGAACTACACAACTCTGTCTGTTTGAGGTGCTGACCACGCCAGCAGCCTGCTTTTTTAATTTGTTTATTTTTGTTCTGAGGCGTCAGTGAGGCGTCAAATGAGCTCTGCTGGAAGCGGWGCTGCAGGTGGACTTTCACATAAACACAGAAGGTAAGAAGGTCCTTCAGTCTGACCCGGAGTCTGAGGAAATCGTTGGTTTGAGGCAGAGATTCTGATCTGCATCAAGAAAAACTGCATCCAAATAACTTTTTACATTTATCGCTCTGCAGCTCCATTTATCTGGGTTATTAAGATTAAAGTTAAAGGTACTCTGTTTTTGTTCTTCAGGTGAAAAAAAAAAGAAAAATAAAAACATGCAGAAACTGCAAAAATACAAAATCACCAAAGAGCTTCACAAACTGAAATGTGTAATCAGGTCCATGCTAAATCAAGCATTGATGTCACCCGCTGCAATGAACGGCGCCCAGTCTTGTTTCCTGTTTGTGTCCATCTGTTAGCAAAATATCTCAATGTATGGATGTTAACCTCTTCAGCCCCAATGTTTTCTTGAGGTTTTTGCTCAAAACACCATGATGAAATGAAGTGTTTCTCAGCATTTACAAACTCTACTTAAATAATCTTGGTATCAAAATAAAGCAACATTTGGGAGATTTCATCACAAGTGTAAATATTAAAACAGCTGCTGTTGTTTCAGAGATATTGAGGATGGCACATAATATTATAATTTTTTTTCACTCTCACCTGAATAATTTTTTCATTAGATGGTATATAACCATTTAAAATCACAATGAATCAGGTTAAAAACTCTTAGAAACCATAAACCCACTTGTGAACATCACCTGTGCAAAGATTCATGTTGTTAAAATGAACTGGAGCAAAGTTAAAGAGGTTTTAGTAAAGAAATAATTTTGCGTTTATCACTCTGCACAGGACAGACCATGATGGTACCATAAATAAATGTTAAGTTTTTACATCCAAAAGTTATTTATTTTTCTTACCTGCCTTAAATGAATATTTGTTCTGTTGAAAAATTATCCAAACATTTATTTGTCACATTTTATTATATAAAATAATGAGAAATTATAC
>NW_013952860.1:307840-313520 GCF_001266775.1 Austrofundulus limnaeus | reverse complement strand
TGTAAAAACAGCTTTTAGCCAAGATTCTTAGCTTTATTTTGATACCAAACATGTCCAGGCTCAACTGACAGATCTTAAGTTAAAAGAAATATAAAACTGTAAAAAGCTGTTTTGCATGAGGCTAAAGAGGTTAATAAAATGAACGGTGGTGACAGTGAGTAAACACTGCCATCTGCTGGTCAAGTTTTCAGTTTCAGTTTTAAATAAAAATCTAAAACGAAGGACTCTTACTTATTTTTTTATTGAATATTAAAACTTTACACTTTGTGTTACACTCAGAAGGTGTTAAAGTTAAAGTGCACAGATTTTACAGGGAAGAAAGAGGGGGGAAATAATAAACCCATGACATAAAACCCAACAAACACATGCATCCCCGTGTTTTACAGACCCGTTCCATGGTCCCGACTCAACACCGCTCATCATACAGACATCACAACACACAAGACTGTGCAACGACTACAAGCTAATCAGAAACCCGACAAATACTAGGGAATTATTGCAATTAAAGGGATATTTCAGCCATTCTGAAGTCTGGTTCTGTGTAACAGTTAAAAACTATCTTACCTGTTGTAGATAGTTTGTTGAGCTGTTCATGTTATACAAATAACTAGGAGGAAAGGAACACTGTTGGTGTGTAGAAAGTTTGGAAATACTTGTTTTAAAGAAAAAACACTTTGGAAGTCTTTCCATTGAGCCCCACTTCTAAATGTCCAAAATATCCCTTTAAAAATACTGTGTAAAGTCTGCCGCAGCCACGTTATTCAAACATTCATTCTGTAACTAGAACCACGAACGTCATCATCAGAGTGAATAAAAACAAACACAAAAATACCTCTAAACGCCGTCACATCTGCAAAGATTCCAGAAATATCTAAATACTTTCACATCGCACAGACGCTACTTCTTCTTCTTTTCTTTTTTCTTTTTTTTTTGTGGGGATGTTCCAGCGTTAAGGTTGACTTCCTAACCGAGTGGTCATGAGTTTGTCCACACACCCCTCACCGATGAGTGAACTGATGAGTCAGCGTTTGGAGGCGAGTCAGAGAGGTCCGACTGAAGCACAGCTGAACAGGAAGTAGAGGAGTCTTAGTTGGAAGTGTTTTTCTCCAGCAGGGATTTACCCCGCGGTTCTCACAGCAACACAACCTTCTCACAACCGTCTCACATCCGTCTCACATCCGTCTCACACCGGGACACCTAACAGAGAGATTTGGGACGAACCTTTGGAAAAAGCTGGAAAATAAAAAGTGTTTTTGTCTCAGTTTTTAGKMTTTTTATGACTTCACAYGTTTAATAAATGATGTTTTTCAGGCTGCAGATTCCTCCTGTCCTCCGCAGACCACCTGGGTCTGYTTGACAACAGACCTCCAGTCACAAACAATCTGCAGGAAGATCTCACCAAYATCTTACCCCAAAGTAGTTGCTTGGAACGAAGCCCTCCCTGCCGTAGAGCGAGGCCCACCACCAGTCAGAACCTTCTGGTTTCTGCAGGATGGTGACCATRTCTCCATCTTTAAAGCTGAGCTCGTCGGGCGCCTGAGCCTGGTAGYTCCACAGAGCGTAGAGCACGCCGCTGTTCTCCACGCCCATGGCCTCCTGCACACCTGCACATCACACAAACCTCTGAATCCAAGGATCACTTTTTTCACGATTTAACTGTGTGAGGCTTCACAATCACTGTGTGATGCTTCACAATCACTGTGTGACGCTTCACAATCACTGTGCGACACTTCACAATCACTGTGTGACGCTTCACAATCACTGTTTGACGCTTCACAATCACTGTGCGACACTTCACAATCACTGTGCGACACTTCACAATCACTGTGTGACACTTCACAATCACTGTGCGATGCTTCACAATCACTGTGCGATGCTTCACAATCACTGTGTGACGCTTCACAATCACTGTGTGACACTTCACAAACACTGTGTGACGCTTCACAATCACTGTGTGACGCTTCACAATCACTGTGTGATGCTTCACAATCACTGTGTGACACTTCACAATCACTGTGTGAYGCTTCACAATCACTGTGTGACGCTTCACAATCACTGTGTGATGCTTCACAATCACTGTGTGACACTTCACAATCACTGTGTGAAGCTTCACAATCACTGTGTGATGCTTCACAATCACTGTGTGATGCTTCACAATCACTGTATGGCTTCACAATCACTGTGATGCTTCATAATCACTGTGTGACGCTTCACAATCACTGTGAGGCTTCACAATCACTGTGTGACGCTTCACAATCACTGTGTGATGCTTCACAATCACTGTGTGACGCTTCACAATCACTGTGTGACGCTTCACAATCACTGTGTGAGGTTTCACAATCACTGTGTGATACTTCACAATCACTCTGTGTGACTCTTCACAGTGTGTGACGCTTCACAATCACTGTGTGACGCTTCACAATCACTGTGTGATACTTCACAATCATTCACACTATTGACATCACTTTTTCTTCCCTACGTATTTCAGCATCTAACTCGTTCCACAACTTTTGTGCTACTTCAACTATTCATATATGAAAACATTCAGCTCATTCATGTCATGTCTTCTATGACTTTTGGTATTTCAGCTATTTATACTTTATCAGCTATTTTACGTTTTTAGCCACCTTTTTGCCATTGAAAATGAATGGAGCTGTTTTCAACAACCTTAAAATCCTTCAAAATGTTTCTAAATCTTTACAGCACCTTACACATTTTGTTCTGGTTCTGCACTTATTTACTTCCTTGTGCAAATTTTAGCTACCTTTTTTTTGCTTATTTTATTTTTTTTCTGCCAGTTCAGCTAAAATTCTGCTTCTTTCTGCTGTTCTTCAGCCTTTTTCTACTTTTTGAGCTTTCTTTCTGCTACTTTGTGCTATTTAAGCTTCTTACGGATGGTTTCTGCTATATTCAGCTAATTGCTGCATGTTTAGCTAATGTTTAGCTGATATTAGCTAAAGTTAGCTTTTTAAAGCTAAACACATTATTTTTGTAGCTATTGCAACTTTTTTCTGCTTAATTCAGCAAACCTGTACTCCTCATGCTTCCTTATGCTAATTAAAATATTTCCAGCTACTGTTGAATTTTTTACAACCATTTCACCATCTGGGTGCTACTTCCAACTTGAGTCTGCTACCTTTAGCTTATTCTTATGCTAAATTTAGCATTTTGCTGCTATATTAGCTAAAATTCCGCTTCTTTGTGCTATTTCTCTGCTATTTACTTTTTTTGTAATTATTTCTTCTACTTTGTGCCGTTTATGCTTCCTAAAGTTGCTTTCTGCACTATTCAGCTATTTGCTGCAATTTTAGCTAATGTTCAGCTGTCATTAGCTATAGTTGGTTCAAATTACTTGAATTTGGTGAATTTTTGATATATTGAGATAAAAATTAATATATTGTTGGTAGCTGAGACTTAGCTCTGTCATAAATAGCAGCCGAAGAAAATCCAAGATGGCCACCAAAGCTAGTTTTTAAGGCCTTTTACTCAGCCAATGTTTGAGATATTGACATGAAAACGGACGCACCGGTAGCTGAGAGCAAGCTCTATCACATATTGAAGCTTCAAATAAATTCCATAATTGTAGCCAAAGTTATTTCGGCTACTTTTTTCCTATTGGAAATGAATGGAGCTTTATTAAACATCCTTAAATTTCTTCATAATGTTTCTAAATTTTTATCGAACGTTACACATTATATTCTGGGTTTGCTCTTAGTAAATTCCTTGTGACAATTTTAGCTACTTGTTTTTGCTAATTTTAGCATTTTTTTCTAGTATTTTATCTATATGTCTTCCCTTTTCTGTTATTCTTCTGCTAATTTTTACTTTTTTGTACTTCTTTCTGCTATTTTGAGTTATTTAGGCTTCTTATAGTTGCTTTCTGCTATGTTCAGCTATTTCAGCTTTTTGCTTTTTGCTATTTCAGCTATATATTTGCTCCTTTTAACAGATTTCAGTTGTTGTTTTTTTGGCTTCTTTCAGATTTTCAAGTTTAACTTACAATAATACTTTTGCTATTAAACATGTTCAGCTTCTTCAGCAGCTTTCAGCTAAAGTTTTCAGCAACAGGCCTTCACACTAGCATTTTCGCAGGAAATGCAATTTCTCTGGTTAGAAATGTGTTCTGGAGCTAAACCTGACATCTGTAATAACTCAGATATTAGAGCTGAAGTGAGGAGGTTTTAAGGAGGTGTAGGTCTCACCTCTCAGGTAGCCCTCGCAGTCCTCAAACCCGGCCAGGTACGGGTCACACTTCTGCACGGCGGTGGCCCCGTCGCTGTGCGTCATGGCCATGACAGCAGCTCCGTTCCTCACCAGGAACTCACACAGACCGCGGTCGTTACAGGAGGCCGCGCAGTGCAGCGGAGTCCTGAGGGTCAACAAGGGAGGGGGCGGGGTCACAAAAACTCCTCAACCGTAACTCAACCGAACCGTCAGTATTTACCAGCCGTGGCTGTCCGGCGCGCTCACGTTGACCCCAATGCGAACCAGGAAGTCCACCACGTCGCGGTGCCCCCCGCAGACGGCGTTGTGCAGACCCGTGATGCCTTCGTCGTTCGACTGGCTGGGGTCGGTCATCTGTGGAAGGAGTTCAACAAGTTTCTTTTGTTGTTTTTTTACAGATATATTGTTGCAAACTCAGCGTCTTTTCAGAGAAAACTTTAAACCTTTCCAGAAAATATTTATTTCTTCCTTTAACAAACCGCAACTTAAATTTTTGTATTCATGGTTCAACACTTCTTTGTGTTTAATCCAGATGTGGAGCGTTACATCCACACCTGGCTGGGAAACGGTTTTATGGAATAAAACTGGGTCAAACAGTTGAGTTTAGGAGGTTTTTTGTGGATGAATGATTTAAAATAAGGATGTCCGATAATATCGGCCTACAGATATTATTGGTCCGATATTAGCATAAAAATGTAAAATCTCTACATATCGGTAGCTTTTTTTATTCTGATAACAAAAGCCAAATAAATTAACGCCTGGATTTGACCTAAAATTATTAATAAATGTTTGTGGTCCAGAGACGTTCACTGGTGTGCAATTCATGACATCATCAAACTGGATTATCTCAGGGAGAGCAGGATCCAAACTATTGTTTGAGACAAAATGTTAAAAATAAATATGGCACTTTAGTGGTGGGCACCAGCCCGCTAAAACACAAATCTGCTAATTGCGGACCTAAACATTTCGTTTGCGCTTTAGCGGTCTTACTAATTTTCATAATTCATAAGCAGATTTGTACTTTCTAAATTTAAAATGCAGTACCACTAATAACTAATTATCTACCAGTCATCATTTTGTTGAACAGCAGAAGGTATGACTGTCAATGAATCACAACATGTGATCTATCCAACAGCACCCCTCCCAGATAAACACACTTATTGTGAAGGTATACATCCTGCTGACTGTTGCTTTCGGTCAAAGTTCTGATTTCCCACAATGCTTTGTGTCTGCTTACGTAGCAGGAAGCCAATAGCAAAAACAGTTAACGTTTGTAATCCATACTAACATTAATTATTTTACTTTACAATTGGAGCGTCTTTTTAAAAAACATGTTTAAACGCTGGAGCTCAATACTTGACGTAATTGGTCGAAGCAACGGGGTTAGACGCAAAAAATGATTTAAAGATGTTATGCTGATGAATACTGACATCTAGTGGTCAAGTGGAGCAACTAC
>NW_013952860.1:306307-307556 GCF_001266775.1 Austrofundulus limnaeus | reverse complement strand
ACCCAGAGCTAAAGGTCTGTTTTAGGAAAACACATCCCTTAGCAATCGGTGCTTGTAGGATTACGCTGCACAAGAGTTCGTACACCACTAGTTGGCAGTGTTGTGCAGATATTGTATGTGAATTATTGCCAGCTAATACGTGTCTAATTGAACTTACGCTTTAATATTAGCTTCTGCTAGTTTTTCTATGGCATAAGCGCTTTTGAAATTGCGGAGCTAATTTTTGGATTAGCGCTGCTCACCACTGCTAACTTCAGTTAAATGATTTTTATTTTTGCACAGACAATGTTTACCAATGGAATGCTTCCAGTGTGGTATCAAAAAGCTGGCATGTCCCTGACAGGAGATRTGTGATGTCACCTTAATATCAGTTTGTAATATCAGTTAATATCTGAATCAGAAATTAAGTGTTGAACAACGTCGACATATTGAAAATCGGCAAAAAGTCAACATTGAGCATTTCTAMTTTAAAAGTTTGAAGCAAATAAAAAGTGAGTTCACCTCCTGCACGGCTTTCTTCACCGTGTCCAGTTCGCCCACCAGCGCCCCGTCCAGCAGCAGGACCAGCGGGTTGAGCCGAGCTCTCCTCCCGGCATTCTTGCGATCCCTGGACTTGCGCAGAATGGTGGGATAGTTCTGAAGGAGAGACCCGGTTCGGTTAGAACGCCGSGGTGAAACTAACACGTTTGGATCTGTACGGTTCTCACTTTGACTTCTGGCGGGATAACTCTGGACGTCTGCGGCGGAGGAGGAGGAGGAGGAAGCGGGACGCTGTCCTCTCCGTCCGAGGAGCTGCCGCTCTCGCTCCTCTGCTCCCCCTTGCTGCGGTCCCTGCGGAAGAAGTTGCTGATGGCGTACTTGTACTGGTTCCGCTGGTAGTGCGAGGCCTTGTTCTGAGGCTGCGTGGGRTCCACGGAGCCCCGCCTCTTCAGGGGGCGGGGGATTTCCGCCCTGATGCGGAGCAGCTCCTCCGAGTCGGGGAGCTCCTGGCTCCGGGCCTCGGGGGCCACCAYGGGCTGCAGCCTGGTGGGGCTCAGGGGCCGGGGGGCGGGCGGCACGGCCTGCTCCGCCTCCCCACCTGCACCGGGCAAGGCCGGGGTCGGAACATCAGAACCGCTGTCCAGAYGCTCGATTTCTGCGTCCACATCTCCGGAGTGCAGGACTGGAAACACAAACAGGGTTCCCACACTTTGGTCAACATCAAATTAAAGGACCAGTCAAGGACTTTCCAGCACCAGTTTCCTTTCCT
>NW_013952860.1:297272-305652 GCF_001266775.1 Austrofundulus limnaeus | reverse complement strand
GAACGTTACCAATAAACAGGTTTAATATCATGTAAAGACAATGAAAAACTGAACAACAGAAGKTGTTGAGTCAGAAACAATGAAAGAAAGTGGATTAAATGTTTACACCACATTCAGATCTACAATCCAGGACATGTAATTATGTCCTGGGAGGTTCAGCAGCTCAGTTTGGGAGGAGGACATGTCCAGACACTCAGTGAGGACAGGAGGAGCTGTGCTGCTTCACCTGGGCTCAGAAAGACCCGCCCTACTCTGCTCTGATTGGATAAAACTATGACCATGGCTCAGGTTATTTGTTGAAAGCCACGTCAGTTTACAGTAATCCTGAGTTATCCACCGCAGATATGTTTTTATTTTTACTTTATTATTATAATTTATTTTTTACAGATGATGAAAAGTGTGAAAAGAGAACTTCAATCCCTAAAAACATTCAAGGACTTTCAAGGACAAGTGTAATTTTTGGCTGTTTTCACAAACTTTCCAGGGCCTTGAAATATATATTTTTTCAAATTCACAAACTTTCAAGGATTTCAAGGACACGTGGGAACCCTGTATAAATAAAATCTAAAAAAAATTTACAGCAAAGACTCTGCAGAAACTAAATTTTTATCATCCAGACGTGTTTTACCGTCACTGTACACGGGCGGCTGCTGCTGTGGCTGGAAATCAGGTTGGTGGAAGAACTCCTGCAGGATGGGCACAGGAGGCTGGTACGGTGGAAAGTCTCTTTCTTCTCCTAAAACCGTCGAGGGGTGTGACGTCATCGCCCCRAAGTAGGGGTTCTGGAGGCGCAGGATGACCGAGAGTGGCAGGGCCTTCCGTTGGGGAAACGGAGAGGAAGTGGGAGGGACAGAAATGCGGGACAGGGGCTGMGAGTAGTACGGGGTGTTTTTCATTTCTCTGTGGAACTGGGCTTGGGACGAAACGTCCGGCGGGACCGCGATGCGGGCGTTCCGAGGCAGGGAGCTGTAGGAGCCCTGCTGCGGGAGCAAGCGAAGATCCTGAAAGTAAAAATAAATAAATAAATTAGTAGAATAAAGGGCTCGACACACGGGGAGTGACAAACAACAGCGATTAACGGCTGTCATCGCAACCAGGGTGAAATCCAACACACGGGACGCGATAGCGACGGCAGCGTTGCGAATCACGCTCTCAGGTCGCTTGTCTTCACGAAATTTGAGTGGTTCTTCTACTGCTACTTGTAAAAGTTATTGGTGGTTCGCAAAAAAAGGGTGGGGGCGCATTACGAACGTGTAAACTAAACAAATTTTGCAAAGCTAATGATCAGTGGTGGGTAGTGCTAATGTAAATTTTAGTTGCGCAATTTCTAAAGCACTAGTCAATTTATTTAGGTCTGCAAGTTCAAAAGCACATATGGTCGATAAAACTTAGCAGAAGCTAAACATAAAGCGCAAGATTATCTCTGCTTACCAGAAAACTTTCAGGCAAGAGAAAAATCCACACTTTATACCATGTAGTGGTAAGATCGTTTTCTTGGACAGGTTGGCACATGTCGGTGCAGAATGGGGAGGTGATTCGTAGAAACAGACTTTTAAATCATAGTTGTAAAACAAAAAATAGACGTGGATTGCTAGTTCTGCTGCTTCTTGGTCATTTTCTTATGTTTATGGCAGAACTTCAGTAAGAAAACATGCAGATATATTAGTAGTTTTAAACTTTTTGTTGAAAAAAACTAAAGCAAAGCATTCTGGGTAGGCTACAGGAACAAGAACAGCTCATTTCAAAATAAGAGCGTGAATTTAAACTATTCCGTGTTTATTTATTATTATTATTTATTTAATATTTATATTCTCTTCTCATTGGTCAGTCAGTGAAACCCTCGCTGATTGGTTGTAGCGCCAAGCGACAGCAACAAAAGTTTAACATTTTCCAACTTTCATATGTCGCGTCGCGAGCTCGCGTGTGCACGTCTACGTGTACGAGCGCGAAATTTCACATGCACGATTTTCGCYGGTTGCTTGGCTGGAGGATGGCGAGTGATTGTCGCCTCCCGTGTGTCGACTCAACAGTCGTGTCTTGATTTAACTTCTAAAAATAAAGCATGGCCACGCCCACCTTCTTAGGGTTGGGGGCAAACGGGGGGCCGTCCAGGTTGGATTCCCGCCAGYTGCCGCCCGGCGCAGGCGACCGCAGCCACTCCGTCTCTGCAGCGGGAGAGTGAAGGGTCGAGGGACAAGAATGTTGCAGAAAGTGAGTGCATTTAACRTAAAAGCTGGAAATTAAAAAACAAGAAGAATCAACCGACTGTCGTAGCTGTGATGAGGCTTCCTCTCGTAGGTCGCGTCCAGATCGCTTTCGTTCCACTTGTTGGGACTTTTTTGTCGTTTCATGTTCTCATCTTAAAGATTCAACAACAGGAAAGTTTTTATTTAAACTTMATTTAAAACATTTTTCCAGCTGGAGAAGAAGAAACTCACCAGTTTGTCCCGAGCCGTAAAGATTTCGGGGCACGGTGCTGGAATACAGTTTGAACGTCAGCGGCGAGAGACCCTTGTCGTGTCGAGGGGACCTGAGGCCCATCATGCTGCTTTCGTTCGGACTCAGGGTGTGGGGGGAAGAGGAGCGAGGTGAATGGTCCTTTCGGCTCGGGGAATTCGTCCTCTCYTTGTAACCGATCAAGACTTGCGGGCTCCTTTCAAAATAAGACGGGGAGTCGGACCGCGAGGAGAAGGAGAAGTTGTCGTTGGATCGTTGCTGAGGACGCGGGGACCTCTGCATCTTCGGGGACGAGTGCGGACTGATGGAGGAGATGGGCGGGGACGATGCGGTTCTGCTGCTGGGCAGGCATGATTCGATGGGGTTGAAGTAGGTCTGACTCGGGGAGAAGGGTTTGTAGCTAGGACTGCCRTTGGAGGACCGTCCAGAGGACAGYGTGGAGCTGGACAGACCCGAAGACCCGAACGAGGCAACAGGTGGGGACGKGAGATTTATGCCGCCACTGCTGGAGAGGCCGGAGTCGATGGAACTGTAGTAGGTCTGGTTGGACGAGAACGGTTTGGAGCTGGATCCTGAAGACAACCTGGTGCTGGACAGGCTGGGAGACCCAAGGGACTGAGACTGGTTCCTCAAGGTATTTGAGCTGGTCTGAGGAGACAAACTCAGAATCCATAATCTGACACTTTGATGATTTTCAGACTGAACTAGACAGATGTCAAGATTCTAAAACAGTTAGCGACTTCTGGACATTTTGGCTATGATTTTTCAGCAACTTCAGCAATCCATACTTTATGAAATATTTAGCTTTTTGCCATTTTTGTTTTYATTGGAAATGGAGCCATTTTCAACATCTTTACAACCTTTTAAAACAGCTTAAGTTTCATTACACTTTCCACCTTTCAGCTACTTTTCAGCTAATTTTATCTTTTGTCAGCTAAATTCACCATTTTGTGATAATTTCAGCCTCTTACTGCGTAATTCAGCATACATATACTTACCGTACTTATTTGTACTAGATACAGGTTTTCAAGCTACTTTTCTGCTAATTTTAGCATTTTTGGCTAGTTTACATCAAATTAAAAACATTGGTTTAAAGATGAAAAAGTGTTACCTCTGGAATCTTGCATACAGAGAATTAATAGTTGTGATAATTTTAGTCTAAACTTTCTAAGATTGTTGCATCAAATTTTAAACTTCTTGAACAGTTTATGCATTAAAATGTAAATATTTTGTTCATTGATGTTATGGCCTGAGGCTCACAGAAGTCCGTCACTCTAACTGTCTAAACAGTTAACCACTTCAGTCACAGGATCCTATTGAGATCCCGGACGAGCCCCCATTAATGTGACGACCCAACTCAGCCAGTAAAAAGGGAGGTAACATTAAAACCAGGTGGAAATTGTTTTAAAGATGAAAAAGTGATTTATTTTGTTCACTGGCCACAATGAATTGGCTAGTTTACATCAAATATAAAACATTTTTGTGCATCTTTCCTTTTTTTCTGTAAAAATCTTTCAGCAGTAGGCTGCGTTGTCACAGAGAATGCTAATTCTCTAGTTAGTTATGAAATGCTTTTCCAGCTGATAAAAATAAAGATCTGAGATTCATTTTTAGGAACTTCTGAGCCCTGATGTAAAGAGATCATCTAGCTCTGTTTTGTTTTGCTAAAAGCAGTTTGTTAATCGCATTTTTTTATTATCATCTTGTCCAAATAGTTTGGTCTGCAATAATTGATAAACATTTTCTTTAGTTTACTAGAAATCAGTTTAGCTAAAAATATGAATAACTMCCCTGAGGCTCATGTTAGCTTTAGCAATCAGGCAATGGAAAATGAAAAGGTTTTACTGCAAAAGCATGATGCTTCGAACATGCTAGAGATGCTAAAAGAGGCRGGGTGTGAACATGAGCTGTCATGTCTGAAGGAAATCGATTTAAAGATGCAGAACAAGTCCTGTGGGTGGATCTCAGTGGATCCATGAGCACCTGAGAGCCAGAAGGTTTGTTGTTGTTGCTGGAAGACGCCTCCTGCATCAAGGAACTGAACTCTTTGGATAACTCATCCGCTGTGGCCAGCGATGCGTTCAGGTCATCGTTTATGGTCTGAACTGAGAACGAACGACATAAAAACACATATAATTAGCTCARGATGTAATCACCGTCATCGCAAACAGCAGCTGAGCCGACAAGACAAATGAAAGGTTTGTGGGAACTCACACAGCATGTTGCTGCCAAAGGAAGCCGGTGAGCTCATGGCTACGAGGAGGCAGGTCTCTGCTCCTGGAAAAGAAGAAACAAAAACGATTTTACCACTCATGAGTAGAAATTAACATTAAAAAAAAACGTGAAAACCCAGTAAAATAAACTAAAAACAAAACTAGCACAGCACATTTCTTCATAAGTCAGTCATCCTTGTGAGAACAGTTGCACAATATGTTGTCATGTAGCTAATTACCTCTGKCATCTTGAATCATACAGATAATTTAACACTTGTGATCATTTTAGTCTAACTTTTCAAAAATTGTTGCATCAATTTTTTAACTTCTTGAACAGTTTATGCATTAAAATGTAAATATTTTSTTCATTGATGTTATGGCCTGAGGCTCACAGACCTCTGTCACTCAACTAACTGTCTAAACAATTATCCATTTTAGTCACAGGGGATCCTATTAAGATCCCGGACGAGCCCCCATTAATGTTACGACCCAGTTCAGCCAGGAAAARGGACGGTAACATTTAAACCAGGTGGAAATTGGTTTAAAGATGAAAAAGTGATTCATTTTGTTCACTGGCAACAATAAATCACTTTTTCAACTTTAAACCAATTTCCACCTGGTTTAAATGTTACGTCCACTTTTCCTGGCTGAGCCGGGTCRTAACAATTGACTATCTGGACTCAAAAAAAAAAAGCTCAAATCTGCAAGGAAGGTTTTTTTTTTATTTATATCTCCAACATATCACTGTAGAATCATTAAACTACTTAATTTTTGTGTTTTCAGAACGACTCGTTTAACTCATTTTTTTACACATTTTATTAAAATAATCAAACTTGTCTGAACTTCCTGTTGGGTTTTAGAGAAGAACGAGTGGTGTGTGTTTTTGGCGTGTTTTAGGTTCAAAGTTCTTTGTGTCATTAAACTCCCTTTCGGCCCCTTGCGGCTGTACGCTCCCAGCGCCGACACCTCCTTCAGGCACTTGGCGAAATGACTCGAATGCCTCCCGTGTCTAAACAAGACACCCTCGACTCCCTGGTGTTTGGAAAAACACGCAGAGTGAACGAGGACAGCAGCAGGCTCTGTCTGTGTTTGTGTGCCTGACTCATGTGGTACAGGTGTGTGTCAGCTGATAGTCAGACAGGTGCAGCACACACAACCACACACACACAACCACACACACAGTCATGTGGAGGACAAACTACAGGCTGCTGTTCTCAACAGTCTGATCAGGGTGGGTGACAAAATGCTGCTCATCTAAACCAGTTCAGCTGAAGTTGACCAAATAAAGAAGACACTCCTTCATGTCTGTCAAACCCTGCCTGACATCCTGACATCTTCGGTATTTTTTGCAGAATTGCATGAAGGAACTGGAACAAACAGTTTCTGCAGAAGAGTGTCAGGAGGAAAACACCTCCAGGTGAAATTCAGATCAGGTTTTTTTTCTTCTCAAGATGTTTGCAGCTCGCAGAGCCAGCAGTGGGTCGTTCATTTAGCCACTGCTTTGTTTGTTTTTTACGCTCAACAATCTGAGCGAAGCAGCTTAGCAACCAGAAAACTCTGAAAATGCTTACTGGACTGAAAAAAGACCATCAGCTGAAGGGCAAATAAAACCCTTTAAACCCTCTGAAAGTCCACAGTTTGGCTCAGATTTTATTTGAATCATCAAAGAAACTTAAAAAAACAATTACATTTTCTGCAAAAACACAGAAGGAAAGCTGCTGAAGCTGAACTGCACCTAAAGCCTGAAATCAGTTAAAGCATAACAGGAAGCTAAACTTAGCAAAACTGTAGCTAAAATACTCCAGCTAAAATACACAGGAAAAAAAAACCAACAAACTAACATTTGTTAAGAGTAAAGAAAGAGTTCAGAAATAAAATGATATTATATTAAAAGAAACCTAAAAACGAGTTTTAAAGCTAAAACAAGCATTAGCCTGTAGCTAAAATGCAGCCGCAGCTAAAAACTAATAAAAACACATCTAAAACCTAAAGTCTTTGGTTAAAACCACAGCAAAGCTCAACTCAGCAAAACTGGAGCTAAAAGATAAAAATGAGCTAAACTGGAGCTAAAACCTAAAATCAGCAACTTTTAAAGCTGAAGATCAGCATAACCATAACAGGAAGCTAAGCTTAGCAAAATCAAAGCTAAAATACGCAAAGCTGAATTAAAATGAACAAATAAATAGCTACATTCTGAAGCTAGCAATACAGTAGGAAAAATAACAGCACCAAATCAGTAGCTAGAAGCTAAAAGAAATWTAAAAACAAGTTGGTTTGGATTATAAGAAAACACAAGAAAGGATTATTATAGTGACTTATTAGACAAAAGTAATGGTAATATGAGGGGAAACATGGCAAATAATGAATAGATTTTTGTAAAATCACAAAATAAAATCAAGTTCTCCACAGTATTTTGTAAAGGATRATGAAATTCACCACCAGAATGAAATTGTGGATGGATTTAATAATTATTTTGTAAATGTTGGCCCAAGTCTTGCAGCAAAAACACCAAAAGTAGATAAATTGTGAGTCACACAGTTATGGGTTGTACAAACAGTATTTYCCTTGATGGAACTGACAAAAGAAGAAATCATGAATATTGTAAAAAATCTTGCAGACAAAAGATCAAAAGACTGKGTGGACATGGACATGATGATTGTAAAAGATACAATGAATTATGTGATTGAACCATTTACATATATCTGTAATTTATCATTTTCAACTGGTTCCTGTTAAAATGAAAACAGCCAAGGTAATTCCTCTTTTTAAAAATAGTGAGAAACTTGTGTTCAAAAATTACAGACCAATATCCTTGCTACCACAGTTTTCAAAAATTTTAGAGAAATTATTTGTCACCAGATTGGATCAATTTATCGAAAAGCACAATATCTTAAGCAGTAGTCAGTTTGGGTTTAGAGCTAAAAATTCCACATCAATGGCTCTTATGGAATTTATTGAACAAATAACAACAGCTATCGATCAAAAACAGTATTGAGAATTTATGTAGATTTAAAGAAAGCATTTGACACAATTGATCACAGTATTCTTCTTGAAAAATTAAGTAAATATGGTATTAGAGGGTCGGCACTAAAATGGGTGTCTAGTTATTTGAAAGATAGGAAACACTTTGTACAAATAAATGGCGTAAGATCTAAACTTGGTAATATCACATGTGGAGTCCCTCAAGGCTCTGTACTGGGACCTAAGTTATTTATTTTATATGTAGATGACTTAGTGAATGTGTGAAGACTTTTCAAAGGTGTTTTATTTGCTGACGATATATTTTATTTTGTTTAGGTAAAGATACAGAAAAAATGTTTGAGATGTACAGAAAGAATATGAGAAAATAAAAAACACACTATCATTAAATTTGGATAAAACAAATTACATGATATTTAGTAACAGGAAGACAACTGTTGATATCTCATTTAAAGTAAACAGTATTGAGATCTGTAAAGTCAGTGAGGTGAAATTTCTGGGTGTCGTTATTGATGACAAGCTGACATGGAGACCTCACATACAATATTAAAGAACAAAAGTATCTAAATCTACAGGAGTACTGTATAAAGTCAGGGAGTTATTCAATGACGAGGCTCTGCTTGTGTTGTACAATTCAATCATTGTTCCACATTTAATTTACTGTATTTAAATCTGGGGTAAAGCATGTAAAACAATTACAAATCAGATTTTTGTTTTACAAAAAAGAGCCT
>NW_013952860.1:290680-296745 GCF_001266775.1 Austrofundulus limnaeus | reverse complement strand
GTTAAAAGGGGCAGACAGAAGATTTATTCTTCTGCTACCTTTCATTTTATTTTGATTTGTATATTTTCTTTGTTTATTGAATGTAATTATTTTTTAATGAAATGAATAAAAATTGTTTTGAACTGAATTAAAATGAGCAAAACCAGAGCTAAAATCATATAAACAGTAAATAAAATCTAAAATTATCAAACAAAGGCTAACTTTAGCAGAACTTTAGCTAAAAGCTAAAATATTAAAAAGTAGCAGAAACGTGGTTAAAGCATACAGTTTTGTTTACTTTAAAATATTCTTTTTGCTTCTTCCAGGAGATTAATCGGTTTTTGAAGGTTGTTCTCTGCAAACCTGCAACAGAACCAGAGCTAACATTTAAAGATAAATTTATTTAAGGTTTATCTTCCTTTATGAACCAGCCTCATTGTTCTCCAGCCTCTGAATGGAACCTGCAGCAGAACCGCAGCTAAAGGAAATAAAAGCTGCAGTGTTCTGCGCYGCGCTTGTTGCTCCGGGCCGTGGGAAGCATTTGTCACGTCTCTGTCAGCCTCACATTCCTCGCCGCTCCTCCCTGTGAGACATTTTCCTAAAGGTCGACTCTTATCTGTGCAGAAAGCCTCCAACAGGTCTGCCTTGAACTTCAACTCTCCCCTGCTTTAAACCCAGAGCTGCTCCTGTGTTTCTGCATTGAACGGTTCTGACTCAAGGTTAGCTCTGCRGTGCTTTTTCTTGTCCTTCCTGCCTGTTTCCTCAAAGCGTTTCATGCAGAACCTCACATGTGTCTGTTTTTTAGGTGGTTCTTAAAATCCCTGGTTCTACAGTTTCTACAGGTTTCTCTAGTTGTAAAGGGGAGATTAAAAAAATCAAGATGAAAAAATTAAACAGTTCTCAGATAAACTGCAGGAAATCTTGGAATATAAAATGAAATTGTAAAGATTGATTGGAAAACCAGGTGAGATTGATGGATTAAAGAGGATAATAGATCATTTTTACAGCGAGCAGTCACGTTCTTGTGTAACACTTTCAGGTCCAGGCTCTGCTTTCTGCCTGCAGGCCTTCGTTCAGTCATTCCGTCACGTTCTTCCTGACCTTCCTGCTTTGGTCACGGCTGGTTAAAAAAGCAGAGATTACAGGAAAAAATCTGATCCGACCTCTGGGACTTGTTTTGCTCTTTAACCTATCAAACAAACATAGCTGCTGGCTAAGTTTCAGGTGACACGCTCGACTGGTTTCCAATAAAAAAAAGCACAAACCTCGGTGTTAAAATAAGGTTTTATACTAAGTGGGTTTAACCCAGAACCTTAGGTCCAACAGCACAGGAAATATGATCAAATATTTACACAGCCTCAYTTTTAACTGCTGATTTTCAAAAACCTAAATGCACAAAAGCAGGAGGGACGAGTGTTGCACAAAATCTCAGGAATCTGGGTCACAGGGCCCGGACCGAGGTGGGTCCAAGGTTCCTGATACCAGAATCTAAGGCCAACACAAAGAGCAGATTTCCATAAAGTAACTCGGAGGTTTTAAATTGGAGCTTTTCTCAYGCTCCACAATCGTTTATGTTGTTTGTTGATGCTCTTATTTGTTTTTATTGACTTTGGAACCACTTCCTGTTTGTCTGCGACCCTTTCCTGCCCTCTGAACCCCTGGACCGGTCCGGTCCGATGTTGGCTGAGACTGGTTCCTCCTGTTAAAAAGGAGTCATTTCTTTTCACTGTCGCCTCTGTGCTCCTCAGAGTGGAGGGCTTAGTTAAAGATCCTGTAAAATCCACTGTTTTATTTGTTAAATACATTTTGTTGAACATAGTGCGTCCAGCTGGAGACGTTGTGCGCTTTTTTGTTGCACCGTTTGGTGTGAACGCAGACCGGGACACAGACCAGACACGCATCTGAAGAGGGAGAATAGTCTTGTTTTTTTTTTTCCGGTCTGTCTTAGGCGGATAAAATAAAGATAAAATAAAGAAAATGGCTTTGATTAAATTACTAAAGAGCAAGTGAACGTTGCGCACAGCAGATCATTAATTCACCAGATGATTTAGAGGCGATTACTAGAGSTGCTAATGACATGAAATTTTCACCAGATGTCGGTAACAACCCAAGTGATCCATACATACAAAGAAATCAAACCATAAATGTCCAGAAATGAAGTTATTTGTAATAATGTGGAATGGCACAGGGAAAAAGTATTGAACACATGAAGAAAGGGAGGTGTAAAAAAACATGGAAAGCCAAGACACCAGCTGAACTCTCTCAGTAATTAGAAAGCAAGCCTGCCCCTTGTCAGTGCAAGTTAATATCAGCTGGTTCAGTCCCAAATGATGGCCAGGTATCACACAAGAACCATCTGATGATGGGTAAAAGTAAAGAGCTCTCTCAAGACCTTCACAACCTTATTGTTGCAAAGCATAATGATGGCATCGGTTACAGAAGAATGTCTAAACTTCTGAAGGTTCCAGTGAGCACTGTTGGGGCCATAATTCAGAAGTGGAAAGAACATTATTTCACCATAAACCGACCACGACCAGGTGCTCCTCACAAGATTTCTGACAGAGGAGTGAAAAGAATTATCAGAAGAGTTGTCCAAGAGCCAAGGACCACTTGTGGAGAGCTTCAGAAAGACCTGGAATTAGCAGGTACGATTGTTTCAAAGAAAACAATAAGTAATGCACTGAACCACCATGGCCTGTATGCACGCTCACCACGCAAGACTCCACTGCTGAAGAAACAGCATGTTGAAGCTCCTTTAAAGTTTGCTGCACAACATTTAAACAAGCCTGTGTAATACTGGGAGAATATAGTCTGGTCAGATGAGACCAACATTGAACTGTTTGGATGCCAGAATACACATCATGTTTGGAGGTCAAATGGCACTGCACATCAGCCCAAAAACACCATACCAACAGTGAAGTTTGGAGGTGGGAACATCATGGTGTGGGGCTGTTTTTCAGCATATGGTACTGGCAAACTTCAAATAATTGAAGGAAGGATGAGTGGAAAAATGTACAGAGACATTCTTGATAAAAATCTGCTTCCATCTACCAGGATGATGAAGATGAAACGTGGCTGGACATTTCAGCAAGACAATGAGCCCAAACACAAAGCCAAGGAAACTCTCAGTTGGTTTCAGAGAAAGAAACTAAAGCTGCTGGAATGGCCCAGCCAATCACCTGACCTGAATCCAACAGAAAATCTATGGAAAGAACTAAAGATCAGAGTTCATAGAAGAGGTCCACGAAACCTTCAAGATTTGAAGACTGTTTGTGTGGAAGAATGGGCCAAAATCACACCTGAGCAATGCATGCCACTAGTTTCTCCATACAGGAGGCGTCTTGAAGCTGTCATTGACAACAAAGGCTTTTGTACAAAGTATTAGATAAATTTCAGTAAGTGTGTTCAATACTTTTTCCCTGTGCCATTCCTCATTATTACAAATAACTTCATTTCTGGACATTTATGGTTTGATTTCTTTGTATGTATGGATCACTTGGGTTGTTACCAACATCTGGTGAAAATTTCATGTCATTAGCACCTCTAGTAATATATTTACTGAGAAAAATGGTGACGTGTTCAATACTTATTTTACCCGCTGTATCCAGCCAGAAAATCCAACTGCAGACGGTCGATTTCAGCTAAAGATCTCCTGTCGTCTGTTTCGGTTTAGTGGGCAACGTTCAGGAAACTGTCACGTGGAAAAATGAGTCTCTCTGATTGGTTGTCAAGACGCGTCGAGCGGCTAAAAGTTCAGATTTTTTAACTCGGGCGGCGGCGGCTTCTGCAGMACCGCATGCGCGAAAAATGCTCAGCCGCCACTTCCGCTTTCCTTGCACGCCGCCCAAAATGTACGTGATGCGACGCATGACCCCTGGAGGCACGTCCGCCATTGACTTTGCACGTAAACTGGCTGCTCCTGCAGCTCAAAACACGTTCGGTGTGAATTAAAGAGGAGCTAAAGTTAGAATAAGGAGGAATTCAGAGCAAAGCTTTGTAGTTCCTCTTTATAAAGACCCATCTGAAGGATTTAAAGTGCCTGTGATGTCAAATTTTTGTAATAAATATGAATGCATTTTTAGAAAGAGGACATTAATAAAATATTGCAAAAGAAATTTCATGTCGCTGAGAYGAACAGCTGTTGAGATATTTGCCTGTGAAKTAACAGGAAGTGATGTCAGAGGGGAAWGTCTGCATGTGAACAGAGGGTTGTTACAACAGCTAACAACAGACTGTAGAGAAGAATCTGACGTTTCTTKAGATTATTTTGAGTCTCTATCAGAGAGATGAAGAGTCAGAGTTCAAATAATAATGTTTCAGTAAAAAAAGAGTTTTCTTTGTTAAAGAGTTCCCCTTTGATGTCACTTCCTGTTTCCCTTCAGCTGAGCCAAGTTCAAAAGAAAATATGGCAATTATGGAACAAAATGGGTAAAATTGTGTGTATTATTCCAAGTTACTTAAATATAAAGAAGTTTTCTTTGACTTTTTGTAATTGAAGTATATGCATTTCACAGACACTTTAACACAATCGAATGGTTTTCTTTTTTAAACAAATTAAAACTTTTCTACAGAATTCAGTGTCTGCAATCAGATTGTGTAATAATTAAATTAAATTAACTGTAAATGGATTCAAATCCAACACGAACGGACTYGTTATTTTTGCCCTGAGATGACTTTTGTTGTGAAGTGGCACAAAACAAACAAACTGAATGAAACTGATCTGAAGACGAAGGAAATGTTGTGAAACTTCAGCCGACCTCGCGGACCGTTTCTCCGAYGGTTCTCCACCCAGACGTTTATTTTTACAGCTCCTCCACCTCGGCCCAGTTAGTCACCGTTCACTCACTTCCTACTCATGACAGCAACTGTCATGTTGAAAACTCTTACACAATAAACATCCWCAGATCCTCTAAAGCCAGGGATGGAAATTAAATTCTGCAAACACAAAGAAAAACCAYTGAAGGTGTGACGTTTGTTGAAGGAATGCATATCGCCCACGAGCTTTTTACACAAATATTAACTGAAGATCATCTTAAACTGAGAATCAATGGAGTTACGATCTTTTACACAAACTTTTTAAATTRTATCATGTGATTCTGTTGGATCGATCACTCAGCTGCAACAAACTTCAGCTTAATGCCAACAAATCTAATTAAGCTGCAGCTGTTTCTGTGTTCATGGTCCTGTCTGAGTTCATGACAGAAACTTTCACAATAAARCGTTCAAACACAGCGGGTGAAACTCTGACTATCAATGTTTATTTTTAGCCGACCCTCCTCTGACCACTTCACCTCCGCTGACAGGTCAGGAATCTGTCAGAGCCCGACCACATGTTTCCAGTCAGCTCCCAGGCCCGAGCCACGTTAAAACATCTGTGTTAGCCGGCGTGTCGCCACACGCGCACGTTATAAAGACGTCGGCCCGGTTCAGAGATGTTCTGCAGCTGTCAACAGGTCGCAGCAAGCGCTCTTTACAATGCAGCCCAGCTGGTTTTCACACAAACCCCAATTAGACAGCAGCGACTGGAAACGGTTCATTTGGTGTGGCTAAACCCACACACACACACACACACACACACACACACACACACACACACACACACTACAACCTGCAGAAACTCCTCGAGTGTGTTTCTCCTCATCTCCTAAATCAGCCTTCATCAACAGTTTTTACAGGTTTTGCAAAGATTTTCAGCCCGTTCTTCAATCAGAGCATTTACAGAAGAAAGGTTTTACTTATAAAGTCATTTATTTCTCATATTTAGATCATTAAAATGTTAAAAAAGGCAACTAAAGTCAAGAAATTAGGATTTTATGTAGATTGTTGTCAGAAAATTTGGACACATTTGACAACAAGTCAGTGGATGAAATCAAATCATCAAAAAGATTTGTTTCCAACGTTTGGGTCGGGACGCCTCCGCTGCTCAGAAAACATCTCAAATTTAGAAACAATTCGATTAATTAATCAGCTGGTGAATTTTATTTTTGCAAATATTGTCTTCATCATAAACATACTTTATTCATAACCTTAAATAAAATAGTTATGTTATGAATTTGTTCATGTCTGTAAATATAATGCTGCAGCAG
>NW_013952860.1:285185-290249 GCF_001266775.1 Austrofundulus limnaeus | reverse complement strand
AAATGATACATTAATAAGGCTTTTATTCATTATATTTTGACAAAATGCAATTTTTGTTAACATTTTAGTCAAAACACTATATTTTCCCACTTCTCCATATACCACTTTTGGACTTGATCCTTGTTTCAATGTGACGGCTCACAAATGTTTATTAAAGTTCAACCTTTATTGTTAGATTTTATTACATGAAAAATACATATTGGCTCAAAATATAAAACCAAAACAAAACGAAAGATGTTTATCAGCTGCTCTGGTTTCTAAAAAATCACATCTGTCATCATGACGATCCAAATTTACCCTTAGCAAAGTACTATATACAAGTATCCATTAAATATACTGATTTTAAGCTAAAAATAGTTTACTTTTTATGTACTTAACTGAGATCTACTTAACCAAGTTTATCTTACCATACTTAGCTTGTACTAAAAGTGTTATGGATTAATTATGTATATCTGTTCTACCTTGACACCGTCCAATTACCATATCTTATTATAACCAGTTTTCRGCTGTTAATCTGTKTTGGCCCAGACAACAGGACTCCAGCGAGGGATTGACCTCTCTTGTTTGATAAGAAACTCTTTGAGCTGAGAGCCCTGCGATTGGCCGGGCAGTACATTMGTCGATCTGTGATTGGTTGTAAACTGTCACATGGTGTTAACATAACGTTATATTACTGGCTGTTTCTGCTGAGGAAAGCAGCCACAAGCCGACAGATTTTCCTGATTGAGTTCCGTTTGTTTGTCGCTCAGAATTAAATTATTGACGAACGTACACGCAGACTTTCTGTGCATTTATTTCCAACGTGTTTCTGCATTCTTGGTAAACTTGCCACGACAGTTAATTGGCGTTGTCGGCAGGATCCTGGACTACAAGTTTAAGTATACTTAGTTTATACTAATGTTTAAACCTTTGTCCAAGATAAACCTTAGTAATACACTGAAAATATATTTTCACACAGACTGGTTTATTTGTAGTATATGTGAAGATATACAGAAGATTACTTCCAGTAACAACTCTGCAACAACTCGCCTCTTGAGATCCATACTGCAGAGTCTGTTCAGTCTTTTAAATCTGCCTTAAAAACTCACTTTTTTACACTTAAGTTCAGTTTGAACGACCACAGGAATTTATTTGTGTCTTTTTATTTGTTTTTGGCTTCTTATTAGTTTTATTGTATCGGTCTGTGAAGCAATTTGGTCAACACTGTTGTTTTTAAATGTGCTGTATAAATAAAGTGATGATGATGATGATGATGATGATGATGATGATGATGATGATGATGATGATACTTTCATAAACTTATTGTGGTACAATTTAGTAGAAGTAGACTTGTTAGTAAACTGCTAGTACACTTACATCAGTGCACATGGTAAATAAAATTACACTTAGGGAAATACATACTTATACTTAATGGCATGTACTTGAAGTATACTCCTTTTTGGTAAGTTTATAAACTTAAAAAGACATTATAACAGTATACTTAAAGTATACTTTTTAAAAACAACCAAAAAATCCCAGTTTAGTACAAACAAGTATTAAATCAGTATACTTTCTAGGACACTGCAAGTATATTGTGCCTAGTATACTTGATAAACTTATACACAAGTATACTTATTAAAATAAACTTCGAGTATGCTACTTTTTGCTAAGCTTTAAAATAATCACTAGTTGTACGTTTTTGTGACTTAATTGTTGCTAGAAATAATTTAAAAAATGCCATAAATTGACAAAATATGTACAGTATATAAAGTTTTATTTTAACACTTCCAATCTGTGCCTGCGTTTTTATGTTGTGAGTCAAACTCTGCACGGTTTAGAGAATGACTAAAACATTTAAATCACAATTATCCAACATAAAACTGACAGAAATAAAGCGGTGAGTTTTTTTTTTTCAGCTGAATGTTTCTGTGGTTGGAAACAAGAGGTCTGCCAGCCGCTGCTGGTGAAATCTGACATTTTTATTTATTTATTTTTAGAACAGCTAAGCTCCACCTCAGTGAGCCAGAAAAACACAAAGAAATCCACAGAAACGAAGAGAAAACTTCACAAAACTCCACAAAGTTAAACTAATAATCTCCCAAATAAAAGCGTTCAGATTCTTATTCGACGGTTCTTTCTGCGCAAAGTGCGCAGTTTCTCCTGCGTAACGTGGGAAAGTTAAAAACAAGTAAAAGCATTCTCACCTCAGAAACTTTCAGCTCTTTTGTTCCAGACTCGAGGATTAAAGCCRAGCTGGGTTCAGAGCCCGATCCTGGTCCTGATCCTGGTCTTGATCCTGGTCTCGATCCTGGTCTTCCTGGAAACGCGCAGTTCTGTCTCTTCCTCCCAGACATCCAGTCATCGTCCTGACTGCAGCTTTTTCTGGATCAGAGTCCAACCCACCCCTGGCTGCTGAAACCCGAACCAGGTGTGCCTGCAGCAGCTGGCCCAGGTGGGCCGAACCGAGCTGCACGRGCTTTTATTGTGAAAGGGGCGTTATTCACCTGGAACAGAAACCTGTAATTATCAACTTTCTGCTGGCGAGTCAGCTTGAAAACGCACAGAGGACGCATGAAAATATTATTTTATATATTTTAGTCTTTTTGACTTATGAGATTTTAAACGTAAAAGGAAGTAAACAAATGTAGAAATATGCAGAAAGCTGAATGCTGCTAAAATATAAGCAAAAACTAGCTTGATAAAGTTTTTATCAGCATATTACAAGCTAGAATTAAGAAAACAAGCTAAAAGAAGMAAAAAGATTGTAAAAGCTACACGTAGCTGAAAGCTAGCTTAGAGCTATTTGTACTAAAAATTATTAAAGACATAGTTAAAAGCTAAATGTATCATAATAGTAGTCACATGAGCTAAAAGTAGCAAAAAGCTAGGTAAAATTGAACGTAAATGTTTGGGGTAAATTAATTGTTTGATACATTTCCTTTAAACAATATCTGTATACCTATTTTTAGCACTTTAAAATACAAACTTGTGTTATAAAATCAGACAAACATGGCAATAAAAAAAGTTTATTCTGGTTGGGAGAAGTGGGCGGGTTTACGGGTCACCGTCAATCATAAACGTCATCGCGTAACCTCTACTGACCCCGCCCCACTCTGGCGAAGCATTTCCGCCAAGATGGTTGTCGGTGCCTTCCCTATCGCCAAGCTCCTCTACCTCGGCGTGAGGCAGCTGAGCAAGCCTCTGGCGAACCGGATMAAAGCTGGAGCCCGGAGGAGCGACTTCTTCAGGAGCTACGTCTGCCTGCCGCCGGCGCAGCGTGAGTATCAGGCTAACGGCGGCTAAAAAAGACAAGAGTTCACCTCACTGGAGTTTTCACTGATGATATCCGTAACAGCCAATCACGCTGAGCCTCACTGTGTTTCTTAGCCAATCGTTTTTCTGAACTCTTCCATTCGACCAATAGCAATCGGGTAAGCTAAAAGAGGGCGGGACTTTTCTGTCATTGAACAGACTTTGCTGTGAGGGCATGACATTACATTAGCTTAACAAACCGCTTTTATTTAAAGATTTCTATTGTTTAAATCGACAAATAATGTTTATCTAAATTGATATATAGTGCTCTATATTGAAGACATTATATATTTTGAGGATTAATCAAGCAAGGCGCCCCACTAACCTGAGAAAACCTGTTTCAAACAAGCAATCATAACCAGTTTTCATGTTTATACTTCTTTTACACAAATATGCTGCTTTAAGACCAACCTTAGATTATTATTATTATACGTAGTAATAGAGTATATAATTTGTTAATGATCACCTGCAATACTAGCATAATCCATATACCCCAATATCCATAATGTGCAACAATGACATATATATAAACTCCTGCAGATGTGCCTAAAACATCCTGGAAGTCTTAACTAATAATGCTAATTAAAAAAAATCAGTTGTAATACTTATTTTATTTACTTACTTACTTATTTTATTTATAAGTCAAAACATTTATCACCATCTATTTACCACTTTCCAGCTACTCTGATGCATCTGAGCGTGACTAACGCCCTAACGTGTCCTCGTTCCTCCTTGCAGTTTATCACTGGATCGAGATGAGGACGAAGATGCGGATCATGGGCTTCAAGGGCGCCACCATCAAGCCACTGAACGAGGAGGCGGCGGCGGAGCTGGGAGCAGAGCTGCTCGGAGAGACCATCATCTTCCTCGTCGGCGGCGGGTGCATACTGCTGGAGTACAGCAGGCAGGCGGCCAACTCTCGCCGCAAGGAGGAGGAGCTAAACGAGACCCTGGCGGACCTACGGACTCAAGTAGCTGAGCTGTCGCTAACGACAGAGACTCTGGACGCTCGGCTGAGGGAGGTCAACAGGCTGCTGCTGTCACTACCTGCTCCCAGCACAAAGTGACTCGTTTAGTGCAGCGCTACATATCGTGTGTGTGAAGAAGTATTAAAGTACACCAGAATGATGCTGGTGTGTGCACAGCCTGGTTTACCTCCCCGCGCGCGCACACACACACACACACACACACACCGCCCACTGCTGTAGAGCCCAGAGGAGGAGGTTGATCTCTGGCTCTATATCTGCTCATGTTTGGAGCAGCCAGTTTAAAATGGGATCACTATGATATTCATAGTGAATACTATGGTTGACCTTGAAAGTTTGTTGTAAAGTACATAAAATGTACAAAACACTGACCTTAATGTTATTGTATTTTATTGCAATTTGAGTTTATTACTTCGTCTTTTCAGTTCAGGGATTCTGTTAAAACACATTTAGAAAATGCTTGTTTTCAGGTTTGTTGTTTTATGATTCAAATGACTGATGGTTATTAATTTTACAGGTTTCATAAAAATCAACTAGATCGATGCTTTGTTTCTTTTTTCCCCCACAGTTTTCTGTACATCTCATCTGTTGGAAAAAAATGGTGAGAATTAAAACAAACAGTCGTGTCGTCTATGATGATGTTTATTATTGCCTCTTTGACGTTTTAAAGAAACAATTTTAAAGAAACTCAACCATTAGAAAGAAAAATTAAAGATGGTACATCAAAAAACAACTATTTATTATTAAAGTACAAATATATTTTGAAATGTAGATATGGGATAAATAT
>NW_013952860.1:279693-284685 GCF_001266775.1 Austrofundulus limnaeus | reverse complement strand
TATAGTACCTGTGCCTTTTTCTCTCAAAATTAATATTTTTAAACAACAATCTACAAAGAAAAACTAAACAAAAACAACCTCAAACCCTTGTCGAACAACAATTCGTATGAATACACATTACATTGTTTCATATATCTTTAACAAAGTGACTTTTATCATTCATTCTTTTATCATCAACAAAAATATACATTTGTGAGAGCCTTATACATAACCTGTAAAATATTATAATCAACCAACTCAGAATTTCAAATATTTCAATTGATAAAATAATGTATTTGATGGCATTGAGCATCCGATTCTGCGCATGCGCAGAAAAAGTTTTGTTTGCGACGCCAGATGGCGCCAACTCGCATCCTTCTGCGCATGTGCAACAGAGGATTTTGTCATTCGAGGTCACGACGCCAGGGGGCGCAAGCGGCTCTTTCAGGCTTTTTACCACGAATTACCCGCGCAGCTCGCGTAAGGAGGTAGGCCTCAATCTTGTTTTTAGTCGTGTTTTTCTTCACGTTCGGATTAAAACCCGTGAAAACAATGCATCTAGAGTGGCGTCTGCATAAGAAACCGATGTAACTCATACAAGCTGCCTTTTCCCTGCGTTAAAGCCCTTTGTTCTGCGTTGCTTATCGCCACATAAGCTAATTTGCTAGCTGCTAGGCTAAAAGGTTATCTGTTAGCGGTACTGTACGGACGATTTGAGRTGATGAAAAAATACTGAAATATTTAACTCTTTGTGCTTCTGTAGCACAAATTCACACTAGTGCAGGCTTGTTAAATGTACGGCTTGTGTTTAGTTTTGCTCTGTTTTTGTGGGACTTCGTGCAGCGCGGTTAGCCCAGCCGAGCCCTGTTTTGACAGAGAAACGGCGCGACGCTCGGATCGTTTTGAAAGTTTGGACGCGTTGACGTTGAGCTGCAACTTCTCCGTCCTTTGACTTTGTTTTTCTCCCTGTTTTTTTTTTTTTTTTGTTTTGTGACCAAAGAAACCCTCGGCGCTACCATGAGTCTAGACGTGAAGAAACTGAAAGTGAACGAGCTGAAGGAGGAGCTCCAGCGCCGGGGCCTGGACACCAGAGGCCTGAAGGCTGACCTGATGGAGAGGCTGAGAGCCGCTCTGSAGGAGGAAGAAGCCCAGGCGGACGCCTCGGAGGAGCAGGCTGGGGAGGGCGAGTACAGCCAGGACCACCAAGGAGAGGAGGAAGAGGATGTTCAGGAGCAACAAGAAGGTATTAAAGTCCCACATACTTTTCTCACATATAGGAACTTTGATAACATTTTCAAACTTATTTTAGCRCCCTTTCCCTTTTTTGTACTCATAAGGCTCCATGTACAGATTCCAAAACTATTTAGTTTTTTTAAATCAACCCCCCCATTTAGGATTTAGAGGTCTTTAAAGGCTGAAAATTAGGAAGCGAGTGCTCCATTGACTTCTATTAACATAAAAAATGTGYGGAGCTCCGTAGACATAGTGTGCGTCACAATTTTGCAACGATTTTTCAAACAAAAGCAGAAAACAAACTAGATAAAAGCTTAAGATATAGCGGGTAAAATAAGTGTTGAACACGTCACCATTTTTCTAAGTAAATATATATTACTAGATGTGCTAATGACATGAAATATTCACTAGATATCGGTAACAACACAAGTGATGCAGAAATGAAGTTATTTGTAATAATGTGGAATGACACAGGGGAAAAGTATTGAACACACTTACTGAAATTTATCTAATACTTTGTACAAAAGCCTTTGTTGTCRATGACAGCTTCAAGACGCCTCCTGTATGGAGAAACTAGTGGCATGCATTGCTCAGGTGTGATTTTGGCCCATTCTTCCACACAAACAGTCTTCAAATCTTGAAGGTTTCGTGGACCTCTTCTATGAACTCTGATCTTTAGTTCTTTCCATAGATTTTCTGTTGGATTCAGGTCAGGTGATTGGCTGGGCCATTCCAGCAGCTTTAGTTTCTTTCTCTGAAACCAACTGAGAGTTTCCTTGGCTTTGTGTTTGGGCTCATTGTCTTGCTGAAATGTCCAGCCACGTTTCATCTTCATCATCCTGGTAGATGGAAGCAGATTTTTATCAAGAATGTCTCTGTACATTTTTCCACTCATCCTTCCTTCAATTATTTGAAGTTTGCCAGTACCATATGCTGAAAAACAGCCCCACACCATGATGTTCCCACCTCCAAACTTCACTGTTGGTATGGTGTTTTTGGGCTGATGTGCAGTGCCATTTGTCCTCCAAACATGATGTGTATTCTGGCATCCAAACAGTTCAATGTTGGTCTCATCTGACCAGACTATATTCTCCCAGTATTACACAGGCTTGTTTAAATGTTGTGCAGCAAACTTTAAAGGAGCTTCAACATGCTGTTTCTTCAGCAGTGGAGTCTTGCGTGGTGAGCGTGCATACAGGCCATGGTGGTTCAGTGCATTACTTATTGTTTTCTTTGAAACAAACATACCTGCTAATTCCAGGTCTTTCTGAAGCTCTCCACAAGTGGTCCTTGGCTCTTGGACAACTCTTCTGATAATTCTTTTCACTCCTCTGTCAGAAATCTTGTGAGGAGCACCTGGTCGTGGTCGGTTTATGGTGAAATAATGTTCTTTCCACTTCTGAATTATGGCCCCAACAGTGCTCACTGGAACCTTCAGAAGTTTAGACATTCTTCTGTAACCGATGCCATCATTATGCTTTGCAACAATAAGGTTGTGAAGGTCTTGAGAGAGCTCTTTACTTTTACCCATCATCAGATGGTTCTTGTGTGATACCTGGCCATCATTTGGGACTGAACCAGCTGATATTAACTTGCACTGACAAGGGGCAGGCTTGTTTTCTAATTACTGAGAGAGTTCAGCTGGTGTCTTGGCTTTCCATGCCTTTTTACACCTCCCTTTCTTCATGTGTTCAATACTTTTTCCCTGTGCCATTCCACATTATTACAAATAACTTCATTTCTGGACATTTATGGTTTGATTTCTTTGTATGTATGGATCACTTGGGTTGTTACCAACATCTGGTGAAAATTTCATGTCATTAGCACCTCTAGTAATATATTTACTGAGAAAAATGTGATGTGTTCAATACTTATTTTACCTGCTGTAGATGTCAAAATGCTAAGTGGAGGCTAAGCATGAAAACAAGYGGAAAAAATCACAACAACCTGAGCCACCTGCAGGGATCAGGCAGCGCATTTATCAAAGTGCCTGGACTGGACGATCTGTCAGATTATCTGTACTATATCTGTATTATAGGGATGTAGATAAATTTTTTAATCCTACACCAATATTAAATCTGACAGCAGATTCCAAAAGAACATAAAAACCTACAAAATAACAGCAAAATCAATGTGATGATCTGAAGTATGAGGGAAGTTATTGATGTTTGTTTAGGTGAAATCAGCTCAGTTCACAGCAGAACCAATGTGATCATTTCACCGTATGTATTTGTTCATAACTTCCTCAGTGTTTAAGATGACCATGAAATTTTAGGAAAAGATTCACATTCTGTTTCTGTAGGAAGCATCTTGTGTCCTAAAAACTAATAAAACTTATTAACAACCAATGCAACAGTAGCAGAAAGGTATAAAATAATATAACAAGGCAAACTGYAGYATCAAATCARCWTAATGTGTCTTAGAAAGTAAGGAAATTAAAACAATTTAAAAACCATGTGGACATGTGTTTTGTAAACAAAGCTCCTCAACCAATGACAGCGTGTTAAATGTGTCAGGTGACAAAGACGAGCGTCAACACACTTTGCAAAAAGCGCTACTCAGGATTAAGAAAAAATAATTTGACGTTTCATATCAGTGTCAAATKTGGAACAAGGGCAKATAAAATAATGTTCTTCATGGCAGCTCATCTATTTAAGGKTCACTAGAAGAACTCATGATTTACGTTGATCCTCTTTTCAAAAAAGTGTCTCTTCGAAACGCATCGACAAAAATTAAAAACTGGAAGATGAGGCTGTAGCTAACTACCTGACGGCAGCACGGTTTGTTGAAATTCACAGAAATAACGAAGCAGGAGGAAATAACAGCAAACGCACCGAGCAGCCTTGAAAACTCTGGTCACAGCAGTTTGGGAAGAAAAAGCAGCTGCTGATGAAATGTCAACATCCATATAASATTAGACCCAACAAAATCAGGGAAATCTGTCTTTTAGGAGCTCGCATTGATTTCTAACATAGGCTCTAATCCTAAATGTGTCTAACAGAGAAGCAACTTMTTTTACGTTCTTGACAGAGCTTGAAATTGAATTTTTACACAAGTTCACAAGTTATTTCTTGTCTGATCATTTATTTGTGCACAATTTCCCAAGTTTGCAATAATAATGACWCTCACTAATATGCAGTTTCTTAAACGGTGTTTGACCACAATGCAGTCCCTCCAGACTTTTTGACTTGTTTTATGTTTAAAATGACATCACCCATCAAATATATTATTTCATCAGTTGAAATTATTAAAGTTTTATGAGTTGGTTGATTAAAATATTCTGCAGGTTGTGTATAAGGCTCGTAATGTAATACCTTTGAACGTTCAATCCTATATTGTTAAGAGGGAAAGTTGGAATAAGATTATGTAATAATCTGAAAAGTGATTATAAAAATGCTGGTTCAAATAATTTGCTTAAAGAAATGAACAAAGTTAAATTGTTAAAGACATATGAAATAGTTTAATTAGTATTTGTAAGAGTTACTGTTTGAGGATTTTAATTTTTAGTTTTGTTTTATTTGATTATTATTGTTGAAATTATAATTTTTTGAAAATAGAGGCAGATATTATAAGATTTTTCCCTTCTTCTGCTCCTTTCATTTTATTTTATTTGTATTGTTTTGTTGCATGTGAATGTGTTTGTTTTTATTAAAAACGAAATGAATAAATTAAAATAATAATAATTTAACGACACCTGTTTGGAAGTGTTATAGGGCTGTGTATTGGCAAGAATTTGGCGATACGATGCATATCATAACAGAGGGGTCACGATACGATATA
>NW_013952860.1:277033-278972 GCF_001266775.1 Austrofundulus limnaeus | reverse complement strand
GATTTAGAGAATATATGAAACATACACCAAGAAAACACAAGGCCACACACCCGACATCTGTCTGCTTTTTCCAGAGAAAAAAAAGGAGAAACAAAAAAATAAAATTATTTGTAACTTAAGACATTAGTGAGATTTTTTCTAAAATGTGTTATTCTTCTGTTGTCAAATAAACAATTTATTTCTGCCTAAAAAAAGATATTGAGATTTACTAGCTGGGAAGAAACAAAGCTTTGCAGGGAAAATGACAAATGTGAGGATTTTCTGCTCAGAATCATGTTAATTATAGCTACTGTTCAGAAAGGGACTTTAAGGTTATATTTCATTCAAACGATCCGTTTATTATGTTTTATAGTATTTATGTTAAACATGTTGTAATGAAATGTTTATGTTCAAAAGCAGCTCAGGTAGGAGACGAGGACGGCGGTGATGGAGAGGCCCCTCAAGGAGGAGAGGAGGAAGAAGAAGACGAAGGCAGAGATTCGGGCGGTGACTTTGAGGAAAAGGAGCCGGAAGGCGAGCCCTACGAAAGTCAGGAAACCTCAGACTCGGGTCACGGCATGCCCGACTTCACAGCAGACGACGATCTGCAAAAATCCGACGGATTGTTCGCGGCGGAGACCAAGCCCATTCTGACAGAGACCAACACCATACAGGGTACTTTACAGTCCTTTTTTATTATTCTTATTAAAGAGTTTATAAAAATAATCAACCTTTATGATTCTAATGGTAGTTTTTCTTTGTTTATATTGTAGAGATTAAAACAGAAGTGAAAACCGAAGACGAGTTTGAGGCTCCAGAGAACAGAGAAAGCACCGAGCAGCCGGATGCCGCGGGTCTGGCCGAGCAGGTCAAGGTGGAGGATAAAAACCAGAGCCGTAAGAGGCCACACGAGGACAGCAGGGGCTACAACTACCACTCCCACCGGGACGAGAAGAGGTAAATTCATCTTTAAACAGCCATATTTTCCATCGGGCCTGTGCCACATTCTGTTTTCTGTTTCCTTCAGATCTCGAACACCTCAGCCTCCCGCTGAAGACGAGGAGGAGAGCATAGACGACTCACTGGTAACGATTGATACGTGTGAGTAAGGCTTGTATTTCTCTGCTAAAACAGCTGCAGAGGCAGGAAGCACTTGTTTTTGACTTGTTGTTTGTCCTCCAGACAATTGTGATCTGCACTTCAAAGTGTCCAGAGATCGTTACAGCGGCTACCCGCTGACCATCGAAGGCTTCGCTTACCTGTGGGCTGGAGCGAGAGCCTCTCATGGCGTCTCTCAGGGTCGCGTTTGTTATGAGATGAAGGTATTTTTCAGTGTCTTTGAACATCAGCGTGTAAAAGTGAACACAAGAGTTTAAAGCTTCKTTGTTCAATGTTTATCTGCCTCGTATTCCTGAAAGTCCTCAGAGTCGCAGCTTTCTCATCGTTTGTCTCCTCCTCCAGATAAACGAAGAAATCCCCGTGAAGCACTTGCCCAGCAGCGAACCCGACCCCCACGTGGTCCGAATCGGGTGGTCCCTCAACTACTGCAGCACTCAGCTCGGTGAGAAGAGCCACCGTGAAACCTGGGTTTCAGGGTTTCCCTCAGCGAATTATAAGGGTGGTGGGCTGCCAGGCTTTACACACCTCCCCTCCAGGCTTTACACACCTCCCCTCCAGGCTTTACACACCTCCCCGCCAGGCTTTACACACCTCCCCGCCAGGCTTTGCACACCTCCCCTCCAGGCTTTACACTCCTCCCCTCCAGGCTTTACACACCTCCCCTCCAGGCTTTACACTCCTCCCCTCCAGTCTTTACACACCTCCCCACCAGGCTTTGCACACCTCCCCTCCAGGCTTTACACTCCTCCCCTCCAGGCTTTACACACCTCCCCTCCAGGCTTTACACTCCTCCCCTCCAGGCTTTACACACCTCCCCTCCAGGCTTTACACTCCTCCCCGC
>NW_013952860.1:266527-275007 GCF_001266775.1 Austrofundulus limnaeus | reverse complement strand
TAAAATATATTTTTTAAAAATTACTAAACGAAACAGCCTACAGTATTTTTACAGTCGTTATTTTACAGTTAAAATAAATGTTCATCAAATAAAGTCTAATGTTACAACTAATCAGGGATCCTTTTAAGGAGCACCTGAAAGGTCCCAGTCTGGTTAATCAAAAGCAGCAGAGAGCGAGAGCGCAGCTTTGTTGTAGTTGTGCCACACCAGCYTGTATGCAAGTGTGATGCAAATTAATAACACAATAATGTAGATAAGTTACTGAAGAAACATCTGGACAACAAAGAGACAGTTATAGGCAGACAGAATGTGCTCACTCTGGCTTCACTTACATTCTACAGCAAGAAAAACAGAGAGAAAAGTGTTTCTGGTTCATCCTTATTTAGAACTGACTGCAAATAATGTGTTTTACTGTGTGTTTGTGGTTGATTTCCACAGATTCTCTGAGTCAGAATCAGTCGTAGTTTTAATATCCGTGACTCTGCATCAAAATTATGACCCCTGCATGCAAAGGTCATACTGTTCGTTTTATTTATTTTTCAAGRTCTTTGATCAACYGTAGCACGGAAACAGCTGCACTGATCAACATGAAATTTGGCAGGAAAGTAGATGTGTCCGACCTACACTGCTCCAGCCAACGGTTTAATAATGGACCCCATATTTGTGGAGGGGGCTCCATCTGAAGAGGGGGTGTCTGGACCCACAAAAATCCTTACAATACAAAAACTATTCAAGGAGCTTCAGATTTTTTTTCTTGTTTAGCTTTAAAGTGTCTTTGACATGCATATCACTTAAATACAAAAGTCAAAGAAAATATATTTATATTTAAGAAACCTGGCAGAATACACATGATTTGACCCGTTATGTCACATAATTGGCAAATTTTCTTTTGAACTTGGCTCAGCTAAAGTGAAACAGGAAGTGACATCAAAGGKGARCTCTTTGAGAAAGAAAACTTCCTGGTTTTTGTTTATTGCAACAATATTATCTGAACCATAAATCTTTCTCATCTCCCTATGATATTAATTAAAATATTCTAAAGAAACATCCGATTCTTCTCTACAGTCTGTATTGTTAACCATTTTAGCAACGCTCTGTTTACGTTCAGACATTCCCCTTTGACATGACTTCCTGTTYCTTCACATGCAAATATTTCAACAACTGTTCATCTCAGCAGCATGAAATCATTTTTACAATATATTATCAATGTTACATTTCCAAAAATACATTCATGCTATCTTAAGTTCACTCTGCAGGCAAGACTCACCCAAATCCGATTTATTTATTTTTCTAATCCAACTCAGGTTTTTTACCTATGTGGTGCAAATTAAATCTGATGCGTATATTAAAGCTCTCAGCTATGAAAGTAATCACATCTTTAGCTTAACGTGTTGCCAGACTTGCATCATCTTTTTGGAGACCTGCACAGATTCTACTGTCTGTTAGACTCAAAGTTTGGGTAAAATACATTTACTAAACGCTCATTAAACCTCAAAATGTTAGATAATTTAGAGAGGAAACTGAACGACATCAGAGGACCAGAAAAAGCGAAGCTGAGACAGTGGAAACATGGATTCAAGGTGGCGAGCAGTACCTTTGTGATGTCAGGAGGCAGCAGGTTGGACGTGTCTTTGAGGCGAGAGATGGAGCTGTGACACAGACCTCCAGTCACCGCCATCAGAGTGTTGAAGTTCTGCAGAGCCCTCAGCTTCTACAGGAGGAATCGATCAGAGGAAACGTCAGGAGGCAAAGTCCGGCTTCCTGTTGCGGCCTCAGACTCTGGGTGTGTTGGTCTACCTGAGTTACGTGGATGAACTTGGTGAAGACCTGGGCTCTCTGCTGGGCCGTGTGTCTGCTGAGGATCATCAGCTGGACCCACTGGGAGACCCCGTTGCACATCATGACCGAGCGCTCCAGAGCAGGGTTGTCCCGGACCGAACCTCGCACCACATAGCTGCGGTAATCCAGGAACTGAGGTAAACAGACAGGAAATATTAACCTCTTCAGCCCCAAGGAGTTTCCTTGATGTTTTTTCTCAAAACACCATGCTGAAATGTAACTGAGTGCATCTCAGCATTAACAAACTCCACTTAAATAATGTTGGTATCAAAATAAAGCTAACACGTGTGAGATTTTATTAGACATGTAAGTATTAAAACAGCTGGTGCTGTTTTAAAGATACAGTATTAAGGGTGGAACATAATTTTTGTTTTACTTTTTTCCCCTCTCGTCTGAATAATTTTTTTCATCAGACAGTATGTAACCCATTTAAACCATAATGAATCAGGCTAAAAACTCTTGGAAACCATAAATCCAGTTGTGRACATCACCTGTGCAAAGATTCATGCTGCTAAAATGAACTGGAGCAAAGTTACAGAGGTTTTAGTAAAGAAATTAGTTTGTGTTTTGTCATTCTGCACAGGACAGACCATGATGGTACCATTAATAAATGTTAAGAAATCTGAAGTTTTTGCATCTAAAAATTATTTCCCAATGTCCCGATCAGATACTCAGTATCTGTATCGGTGGCAGACATGGCCATTTTTTTTTTTGAAAATTGGGTAGATTTAGTCATGTGATCGGGCCGATCCAGTTTTCATGACAGTTTTCAGCATCATCACGCTTTACAACTGCCGTTGAAAACTCAAGACGCACACAAGGATGCAAAAATGTCCACAGTGTGGGAACACTTTTCAGTGGAAAACAATGATGCTGAAACTGCATCTTTCAAAATCTGCAAACTAGATGTTTCTCGTGGTGGGAACAGCAGAGCTCGCTTTAATACTACCAACCATGTCACTTGGAAAGAAATAAAAAAATAAAGCTATCGGATCGGTATCGGGAAAAATCGGTATCTGCTCTCCTATGTTTGTTATGTTCTGTCTTCTTCTGAATGGTGTTCTGAAAAGCAATTTCATTGTTCTGTGTACAATGACAGTAAAGGCTTATCTTATCGTATCGCATCTTATCGCATCTTATCGCATCTTATCGTATCTTATCGTATCGTACCGTATCTTATCGTATCTTATCGTATCTTATCGTATCGTATCGTACCGTATTTTATCGTATCATACCGTATCGTACCGTATCGTATCTTATCTTATCGTATCTTATCTTAAAGACTAATCGAAAAATTGGATTGTATCGGAAGCCAAAAAATCTGGATCGATTCGGGACATCTCTAATCCAAATATTTATTTGTCACCTTATATATTATATAAAATAAGATACCTGGATTCCTCCACCTGAGGAGGAAGCTGTTTTATTGCCGTTGTTATTGTAATTTGGGAGTTTTCCATTAAAGTTCATCATAATTCTGACAGCACAAACTCCAGTTATGAATCTTAGGTTTGGTTTCAGGAGGTTTTACTCACTGAAACGTTACAGAAGTTCTTGAACTCCAGGTAGCTGAGATGTGCAGCCATCTCGTCTGGTTCCATGTGGTCAAAGATCAGAGACACCTTCCTCTTCTTCACCGAGGGCGAGGGAGCCTGGGACGCGTTGGCATGAGGGCTTCTGGAAAACAAAACAAAAGAAAAAAAACTACTGAAACTGTCTATTTATAGAGAAACGGTTTAAAGCTATGCTTAAATGAATAAAYGACAACTCCTCGAACCACAACATGACTCACAGGCAGGAGGTGTTGATGAGCTGCGAGTGCGTCTTCTCCCCGTCCAGTCGGACCAGCTCACACAGGTCCCCCATGGTCTGCTCTAGGACGGGGTCCTCCTTAAAAACGCCCGGGAACTGGCTCATCCACTGCCTTGTGCCCGGAGCAGAACACAGAACATGTTTGTCACCCACAAGGGAAGCCAGAGAACCAACTCTCATGTGACCAGGTGTCCTTTCTCACCTGACAAGGTGGCAGATCTGGGTCCTCCTGAGGCCTCTCTTATCTGGGGGACAGTCCTTATAGGTGCGAGGAAAAAGGTCAAGAAACCAAACCGAGCTGTGCAGGTCTGGGACAGCTGAACAGCGGCACCGTTATTTACTTCAAATCTGCTTTGCAGGAGCTCAAAACAAAGCTAGGCCTGTTTCCTGATCAGATTATTAGACCAGGAGCCGGGCACCAGTCGGGCCGGAGCAGATACAGGCCCTCAAATGGCAGACCGCGGTACAGATCGGGACCTGAATCAAGTCTTATCTGGACCCTCATTTCAATAGTAGTTTTAAAAACATATAAATATCTTTAATTTCCCCATATTGTCCTGAATTTACATTAACTCTATATATTGTGCATCTTTTAAATTATTTAAGGTAATTAATTTTAGGAGGTCCATCTTTTCTCGTCTTTACAGTAATCCCATCATCTGTACCACAAACCTGGCTGTGGACTGAAAGATGATTTGAATAAATACTGTTTAGGATATAGGGTGAGGAGTTTCTGGGCGAAGGTCTGGGACGGGACAATCCAGCTGTGCATCATCAGGGTCATGTGGACCAACTGGGACCCTCTGGGACTGGAGGTCCTGCCCTCTGAGTCTGCAGATAAAACAGAGCATTTAGACGAGACGGCTTCATGTGACAATAAAAAACAAAATCCTGTGAGTCTCTGCTGTCAGGTAGTTTCCTCTGGTGATTTCCATTCTGTCGGCCATAAACCTTTTTTCTATTAATTTACAAAAATTTTTTAAACAAAATAAACTAATTTAAAAGGTGAAAGATGATTCTTGTCCGGCCCCTGAGCTTTTGGTTTTGAGTAACTGAGGCCAATTTAGCTGAATATCTTTAAAGCCATAAACTACATCTCCCATAATGTATAGATTATTTTACCCTTAAAATGGCAACACCCCACCACTAGGTGGAGCTGCACAGAGTTCAAAAGTAGCCGRCAAAATTCACCCTGCAAAATCTCCATTTCGCTGCATTTTAATGGCTACTTTTGCTGTGACCCAGTTGTAAGTGGGAATTTCTCACTTACAAGTTGTACATTTAACCTGGATCACCCCTCTAATGAGAATTCCCTGTCGGAAAGTGGGAGAGCTCAGAATTCAAGATGGCAGCAGTTAGTAAAACTCTCTTACTTCTAGGGCTGTGTATTGGCAAGAATTTGGCAGGATAGATATCATGACTGTGAGGTCACGATGCGATATATCCTGAAATATTGCGATTTTTTTTGTCCAAAAATTCTATTAAATAAAAACCTCTTACTGGTAAAAAATTAAAATAAAAAACAAAGTTCATTGTTTCAGAAAATCCTAATATTACATTGACATACTTTTGATACATTTAGCTGTATTCTGCTTTGTGTGTGTTTTATTTGTTTCATATTTCTTATTTCATCCATGTTTTCAATTATTAGACTAAATTTGTCAATAAATAGTTTGAAAATATATTTTTTGCAGCTTTTAGTTTTTAATATTAATTTACAATATGGTCACCCAACACTTAACAATAGCCTTTATGTTGTCATAAAGTTCAGTAAACAGATGATATGAAGCTGCTGCACACAGAGTTTCTGGGATCAGCTGACCTGCATCCAGAACACGATTTACATAACTGTGGGTCGAACAGCAGGGCAGGTCCCAAAATAAACAGTAAATAAATGGAGAAGCTAAACAACACAGTTAAATCATTTATGAAGCGAGCACAGCAGGATAAACTTAAAGTATATGGACTTTGATGTGATCAGCCGGACATCGAGAGCAACAGACAGTTTTATGTCACGGGGGGAGTGCCGAGCTCACTCGAGGCGCTACATGCGTAACGTGAAGCCTGACTAAAGTTGGAAAAAAGAGCACGCAAAACACTTAATTTGTATTAAAATACAGACATTCTGACAAATCAGTAACTGTTTGTAACCTTACCTCAGCTTAGAAGGCAGAGGGTGTCTGTCTTTTCCGCTCAGATTCAGCTATCGGAGCATGAAGCTAATGTTTACTCACAATGTTAATGCTACCCTTACTCTCTGGTGCTCAAGAGGTAGAGGAGCCAAATGGCTGTCTCACTGCTGCCAACTAGTGGTCAGAGGCTGAACTACAACATAAAAATGAACGGCTGGCAGGAAAGTTGACATTTTAAACCTTAATTAAATATTGACACAGGGCTTTAGAATATCGATACAGTATCAAGAAATGAGATATCGCGATATTTCAGTGTATCGGTATTTTCTTACACCCCTACTTTTAATAGTATTTCTGTTTTATTTATTTCACATTTAGTCAGTTGTACGCGTACTTTTCAGTGTTTTTAAGAGGGCGTGTTAAAACACTGTTACTGTRCAGGAAACACCAGGTAGAGCTCAGCTAGTGTGTATTAGAGGTGCTCAGGAACATGATGTTTTGTGTTTAGTTGAAGTTAAACACGAAACGTTGAAATTAATTACAACTGGCTCTTTGAGGGCCAACATAACGCTCATGTGGCCCCTGGTGAAAGTGAGTTTGATAACCCTGCACCAAAATGACGCCTCACTTTCATGTCTTGGGTCGACTGTCTGGGGTTCATCTATGACTAGAGAAACATTTCTAGGTGTATCATATAAGTTGTAGAGTTGATGAGATTTTGTTTTTGGACCTCAGAGACACATTGTTGTCCAGATTCTGTGATTCAGCTGATGAATCAGAGCAGAGCGGAAAACAAAGGCTCCCTCTTCAGTTATGTAAYCTGACTGGGACGAGCAGTAAAGGCACATGGTAGAGTCTACATGTGGACAGTCTGGGACCGACCGAAGCAGTTGAGGCAGCGCAGGATGAGCTCGTCCAAGCTGGGAGCGCTGGGACTGGGAGCAGAGCTGGGGCCCTGCAGGGCCCTGCTGATGTCCTGAGGACTGGGGCATGTGTTCCTCCTCCGCTGGACCAGCTTCTTGGTCTTCATCGCACTAAGAGACTCCACGTTGGACTTCCTGACACACAGAGAGAGAGAAGATAATTAGAGGCAGACAATAAGTAGAGCAGCAGCGTGAGGCGAGATGGAACGGGTCAGTGCTAAAGGAAACGCAGCTCACCACATCTGATAACACTGTGCCACATTTCTGCAGAAACTTTTAGCTGCTCACATGCTGCAGATCATGTCTCAGCTGTAGCTTTCTGTGCTAACGTCAAGGCACCACTTTCAATAAGCTACTTTATCATTTTTAACTGCTTTAAAATAAACACAAACGTTTTTAAAGTTCTACAGTAAACAAGAACTAATAATGAAAGCAATAACTTCTTAGTAAAAAGGAGCAAAGTTKGGTTCATGAGTTGCTTATAACAAGGGCTCACCAACTACAAGGCCAAGGACCAGTACTGGTCCATGGACCGTTTGTTTTAWGGCCACAGAAAAATTGGTAATTTTTTTGTTAAAGATGTTTTAAACATTGGTTCTGCTGGTAATTTTTTGAAGCTATTTTTGCCTTTCTTTCCTGCTTTCACACTTGTTTCTTGCATAAGCTATAGCAAACAAGTTAACACTTGCAAACCRTAATAAACCTACATGCTAACCCTTGCAAACTTATTAGCTAACTGTAATAAACCTACAAGCTAGTCCTAACAAACCTAGAGGCTAACACTTAAAAATCAATTAGCGAACCCTAACAAACCTACATGCTAACCCTTGCAAACTTATTAGCTAACYATAATAAGCCTACAAGCTAACCATAAAAAACCTACAAGCTGACCATAATAAACTTACAAGCTAGTCCTAGCAAACCTAGAGGCTAATCCTTAAAAACCAATTAGCAAACCTACATACTAAATTTGCAAACCTGTTGGCTAACTATAATAAACCTACAAGCTAACTTTAGCTAACCTACAAGCCATGCTCCTCAAAAATGATTTGAAAAGACAATGTTTTTATTGAGTATGTATACGTTGACTTTAGCAAACACAAAACTGGCTATAGCATAGCAAGTATTACAGATACTGAGATAAAACGTGATGTGGTGGTAGCTGAAAGTCATCGCCAACACATGGCCTACTCTGAGGGCTAATTGATCTTGCAGGATCTTACAAAATTAAAAGGTTAATTTCAAGATTTGAGAAAAGTAGTTTATATTTTTCATCATTTCTCATTTCACGTTATGCATTTGGTTTTAAATACTCTAGTGAGGCTTAAAAAGCTTAAAAATGTTGTATTTATTTGCATCAGTGTACCACACTAATGTTTCAAATATATATATTTTTCATTTCGTGATTAGATATATGCTTCCTATTCAGATCAGAGACACTATTGAGCAACATTATTTCGCAATAACAAGTAGCTGATTCTGTTTTATGTTTTTCACACAAGTTCAGTTCAGTGTATAAGACAGTTAAAAAGTTTGGATTAGAGTCTTTTCCTTTAAAGAGATCCATGATTAGTTGTAACATTAGACTTTATCTGATAAACATTTATKTTAACTGTAAAATAAAGACTGTAAAAATGCTGTAGGCTGTTTAGTTTTGTAAATTTTTAAAAATATTTTAACACAGACAGAGCCATTTTATTTACAAGCAAAGCATTCTGGGTAAATGATGACGTGGATAGGTCCTCGGTGCGAGGCTGCTAGCGAGCTATATCCC
>NW_013952860.1:264423-266177 GCF_001266775.1 Austrofundulus limnaeus | reverse complement strand
GGGTGGATATAGCTCACTAGCAGCCTCGTACCGAGGACCTATCCACGTCATCATTTACCCAGAATGCTTTTTGTGTAAATAAAATGGCCCCGTCCGTGTAATATATTTTTAAATTTTTAGTTTAAAAATTATAAAAACTAAACAGTCTACAATATTTTTAGTCTTTATTTTACAGTTAAAATATATGTTTATCAAATAAAGTCTAATGTTACAACTAATCATGGATCCCTTTAAAAAGAACAATCAATGAAACAAATCACGATGCACTCTGTCTTTTGCAAAGATGATTCACTTTCCCGGGTTGCGATAATACTTTTGTCCGAACAAACGCAGAGTATTCTGTCACAATGTGAAACCGTGTCGGCCGTCTTACTGCAGCTCAAGTGATGACATTACCAGGAAACGCTGAGAGTTCAGAGAACTCACAGAGAAGTTCCCTGAATGACCAGACTTACATCCCCTTCTCTTAACTTCAGTGTGTGTGTGTGTGTGTGTGTGTGTGTGTTTCCTCAGCCTACTTACACCCTCCACACAGACACACAATATACAGCAAAACAGATAAATGTGTTGGTATCCTTTCATCATTATAGTAATAAAACTGTAGTGACTGGATTTAAGAAGCTCCACTGTTGTTTCTTGAGTTTCAGGAGCTTTGGTTCTTCTCAACATGTATTTTACCCTACTACCCATCTGGTGTTGCATGTCCTCTTGCGACCACATCTCAGGAGGTTGGCTACCCTTTCATGAATTTTCTTATTTATTGTCAGCTGCAGTCAATGGGACATGAAGCTGCTTAGAGACATTGTTGGGTCCAGATCGAGACCTTGATCTACCTTTTAGGGTCTTTAGGGTCTACATGATAAACAGACGAAGGTTTTGGACATCCTGATGCTTTTAACCGAATCYCTTTTCATGAGAAACGAAGCATTGATTCAGTGAACTGCGAGAGTACCAACAAATACATCTGTCCGTCCACACACGTGCATCCTCGCTCCATTTCCAGAGACGGTGACGTTACCTGTGTACAGCGCACCTACAGGTTCCCAGAGGTGACATTCACTGGTCTATTTATACCAACAGCTGCCCCTATAGGTGCTGCTCCATCCAGTTATAACAACACACATCCTGATGACCCCCCTCCCACAGCGTCCTCCGTCCTCCCACCCTGATCCTGGCCTTTAATGTACCGCCACGCACTTTCTGCGTGCTGGGTTCAAAACGGCCAACAGCACAACGTGTGCTGCTGTGGTTTGTTGTGCAGCGACGACAGAAACCTCACACCCGTGCAAAAACGTTTAACAAAACACACAATCAAGCTGCTTTAACTTCTGTTAGCTTACAGTGTTCAAGGCTGAAGATGTGGCAAAGAGTTACACACATCTGTGTCTAAAGTGCTGCACGTTAAGTCAACATTATTCACATGTAATTGGACATTTTGGACAACTTCAGTGCACATGTTGCTAATTGGTAAATCACTTGAAAGGTTGGCTGGAACGTCCCCGGCTCTGAGGAAAAGGAGTTGCGATAGCAACATGTTTGTCATTGCGTTGCAGCAACTCAGTTCTGCAACGTCTGGGAACCGATGACACCAACAGGAGTTACAAAACCGTCAAAGTTTGGAAACTGAGCCAAGACTCTTTCTTCCCACTGTCGCCTCTTGCTTGGTTTGATTTTATCACCTATTTTTTTATTATTATTTAAAATTTCTTCACTTATATAATAAATTATTTATTAAATCAAACTGTTCTAACAGT
>NW_013952860.1:262326-264363 GCF_001266775.1 Austrofundulus limnaeus | reverse complement strand
CATCCATCAAACTGATGCTGATTAAAATGAAATAAACCCCATTTTTTTATAATATCTGACAAGCTTTTACTAATAAATAACAAAAGAATAAAAACAGATTTCATTTYTTCTCCTGATTTTTATCCAACATTAATTTTAAGCCGAAACAACCTGTTTCCTATTTTTATTTTACTATATTCACTGAAAAAAAATACAGTTTCTTTCATATCCTTTTTCATCAACTATTTGAGCTAATTTTATCTCACTGTGTATTTAAATAATAATTTAGTAAATCTTTAAAGAGCATRAATTAATTCATCACACGCTGAGTTTAGTGGAGGTCAACAGGAGCTTGGGTGTGCACTCTGCCATCTGATATCTAAAGTTTGTGGGAGTAGGAAGAATCAGTTTTAGATTTTAGAAAGTTATTTCTCAGAAGTTAGGATGACATCATCACTAAGATCTAAAAGTCATTCAGCTGAATCTGTATTTATAAAAAAAATCATTAAAGATGTGAAACCAGCCGTTCAGTCAAGTAAAGTTCAACGTTCTGTTTGGACTGAATGAAGGTTTTGCTGAGGAGTCTTGAGTTTCGTCACTCGCTCACACTGAACCCACTGTGAGTGGAAGTTTTAGCTGCTTGTTTTCTGGGATTGTTTCTGCTGAGTCAGCATTCACACAACCTGTTTTTAGACTTTAACTTTCAACTGTTTCAGCCACTCGAATGTCAGAAAGTTCAGCTTTTTCAGCACATTTCAGCTGTGACTTTTGGTTTCTGTAACTTTTGTATTATTTGATTTATTTTACTTTGTTTGCAGTTTTACTTTCACAGAAATGCACAGAAAGCTAACAACAATTTAGCTGATGTTAGCATTTTTGTAAACTTAACTTTTAGCTCTTACTGGTAGTAGTTCTTATATATTGTTTTTGTCATTTTAGTTTTTAGCTTTGTCCTATTTTAGCTTTACCTTAGCAAGTTTTAGGTTTGATTTGATCTTTTGTGCTTGTATTTTTAAGGTTTTCTAAATGTAACTTTTAGCTACTGTATTGCTAATTGTAGCTCTTTTATACTGCTCATTTTAGTTTTTAGCATTTTACCTAGTTTAGCTTATCCTTAGCATATTTTATATGTGCTTAGCTGATTTGATCTCTTGTTGTGATTGTTTTCTTTTATGGTATTCTAAATGTAGCTTTTAGCTACTGTTATGCTATTTTAGTTCCCTATATACTGTTGCTTATTTTAGTTTTTAGCTTTTTTCCCATGTAAGATTTACCTCAGCGAATCTTAGCTTCTGTTTTGCTGATTTGATCTTTTATATTAATGTTTCTTTAGGGTATGCTATTGTTTAGCTTATAGCTACTGCTTACTAATAGTAGCTCAAACTGTTTTGCTCATTTTACATATTAGCTCTTGTCCCATTTCAGCTTTAACTTAGTCAATTTTAGCTTCTATTTAGCTGATTCAATGTCTTATTGTGATTGTTTTATTTTAGTTTCTTGCAAAACTGAGTTTTTAGCTACTGTTTTACCAGTTGTAGCTGTTATTTGCTGTTTTGTTGGCTGAAGTATACAACTTTTATTTACTTTTATTTTAGCTAATTTCAGGTTTTGGTTGATTGTTTTAATTTCATATTCTGATTGCTTTATTTTAGAAATATAGCAAAATGTAGCTTTTAGCTACTGTTTTGCTGATTTTAGTTATTATAATTTAAGCTTTAGTTTAACTAATTTATCCGTCACACACACAGGGTGAGTCCACCTGCTGCATTTGGAGGACACAAACAGAAACTCTGACGGGGAAATGTTCTGACGTCATCATGTTCTGCAGGGATTTTCCCTCCGATGCCTCAAACTGACAGACAGCTCAAATAAAAACCTGTGACGACAGAGTGAACTCACATCATGACAGAGTGAACTCACATCATGACAGAGTGAATAGTGAACACACACGCACACACACATATCTTGTCATAGTGAACACACACACACATCTTGTCATAGTGAACACACACACGTTATAGTGAACACACACACACATCTTGTCATAGTGAACACACA
>NW_013952860.1:253478-256749 GCF_001266775.1 Austrofundulus limnaeus | reverse complement strand
CACTAAGACAAGATGTGTGTGTTCACTAAGACAAGATGTGTGTGTTCACTAAGACAAGATGTGTGTGTTCACTAAGACAAGATGTGTGTGTGTGTGTGTGTGTGTGTGTGTAAGGGGGAGGGGAGACTGACAGTAGTGAACTAGAGAGGAAGGAGGTGGAGAGCAGAGGGTGATAGTGATGAGCAATCATCACGCATCAACGTTTTTTTTTTAATTCGCTGCACCTTTTTACGCTTCGGAACAAAATCAATCAGCTGTTTGACACAAAAGCCTGAAAACATCGGCTGTTTTAGCTGCTAATATCCAAACCTTCAGCTCATTTGGGACTTAACTGCCACCGCTTTTATACTTTTCAGAAATATTTAACTTTTTAAATACTTTCAGATATTTTTAGTTCCTTTAAGAACTTTCTTCTCTTTGAAATTAGCTTCTGGCTTCTTATGTTACTTTTAGTTAGCTTCTTGATAGCCAGTAATTTGCTATTTTTAGCTTTTAGTTAGCCTTTTGTCACTATTAGTGTTTAGCTAGGCTTTTGCTGCTTTTAGCCCCTAACTAGCCTTTTGCTACTAGTAGCCTCTAACTAGTCTTTTGAGATTTATAGCTAGCATTTTGTTACTTTTTCCTTAAGTTTTCCATATTTAGTCTAGATCTTTAAAGTTAGCTCTTTGCTATGTTCTACTTTCAACTTTTATCTGACATCCATATTTTAGCTTTGAGCTAGTCCTCTTTAGCTTTTAGGTGATGTTTTGCTTATTTTATCTGTATAGACGTTAGCTCCTTTGGTATTTTTGCCTAATTAGCTCTCAGTGTTCTGCTTCTTTTGACTTTTAGCTAATATTCTTACTATTTTTGCCTTTAGCTGCTATATAGCTATTTTTAGCTTTATTGAGTCAGTTTCAGCTCCTTCAGTGTTTTTCTGCTGACATTTTTCAGTGTTCAGCTTCTTTTAGCTGTATGGTCTCAGTTTCAGCTCCTTCAGTATATTTCGGCTGATATTCGCCTCTCAGTGGTTCTGTCTTTAGCTCTGTGAGGACGACACAGGGACGCAGTGTTTGTGCAGCTGGACGGAGGACGCTGAAAGGAATCCTTGTTTTATCAGATTAAAAGGAAGAGGGGACCAAACAGGAGACCTTAATGTCCCCCCCCCCCCCCCACCTCCTCCTGAGGTGTCCTCCTCTCTGCAGGAAGCTGAGGAGCGAGCGTGATGAAGAATGTCAAGAGGAAGAGGAGGATGCACACAGAGACCCTGCATGCCAAGTTCTCCACAGAAAGAAAGGAGCATTTAATYCAGAATATCACAGATTAGACAACAAACGTATTTCCTGGTTGTTTGGTAAATTTACTGTAATCTTGAGTAACATTTCTTTAAAACAGGAAGTGACTGTTTTAAAGCACACGAGTCGACTCTGATAATCCTCCACTTCTCTCCCATGTGTGGCTGCTTTATTCATGTTTGACTTCTCTGCTGCGTAAAAGTGAAGGTCGAGTCGGATTAAATACATTTCAGCTGCAGGTGGAGCTGAAAGTCTCATGGGTGGATGAAGATGAATTTTCACAATAAAACTACCTCTGTTAATGAACCCTTTTATTTGTTTCATAATGTTGGACCCAGAGGCCCGGGTGTGATTTCTGGGTCGGTGCCGCCCCCTGGTGGCGCTGCGCTGCAGCTGCAGGATTCATGAGTCAGCAGAAATTTGTCCTCCGGCAGGTTTTCTGTCTCTGGATGGTCAGGACTCAGTCTCCCAGAGTTCTGTCTGCTCCTCTGAGAGCTGCAGACCCCTCGGACATCCGCTGCAGTGGGATGGGGGGGCAGCTGAGGGACCCCAGATGGAGGATGTAGAGGTAAGTTGTGTGTTGGTGTGTGTGTGTGTGTGTGTGTGTGTGTGTGTGTGTGTTTCCTCTCAGACTCACTGTCTGCTGCATGAGGGCTGAGCCGCTGACATTCAGCTGATGTCTGCACCCAGCTAAATGTTTCTGTTGCTGCCTCGTGTTGAATGAAACACCTGATCGTTGTGTTTCTGTGTGCAGGGGGGCTGCAGGGGTAGGATACAAAACAACAAAATATTCAGCTTGTGTTGTTGCAAAACAAAGAAAGGCAGAAAATATTTGTAATAGTGGAGCAGAAATCAGCTGCTTCACGTTTAAATCAGTAAAACATGAAATCAGCTTCTTATTTTCAGCTCGTGGTCCAATTCATAAGGTCTGCAAAAAGGTGAGCGTCAACTGGTGGCTCCTGGGCCATATGTGGCCTGTAAGCTCATCACATTCGGCCCACAAAATATGAAAATAAATTTAACTAGACATGGGTTTTTACGATGTAAAAACAAGTGTGCATTGCCTTGGAGCATGCCTTTGCCTGCAGCTTGAACTGTGACCAAGTTGAAATGTGTTTGCTAATCAAGTACCWGCTTGTRCCTGCCAAGTCAGCAGTTGTTTGTAATGAGGGTAATTGTGTGAGAATATGACAATGAGAAAATATGTAGTTTAAATGAAATATTTTGTTTATAGCTGGGATTGATCCCTGATCTCCCACATGAAAGCCCGTAGTGTTCACCATGAGACTATAGGAGCTGTTGCAGTAGGTACTCCAAGTGTTAGGTTTGTATGTGTGCTGAAAGAGGCCATATTGCCAATGCAATTGTTGACACTAAACTGCAATATATTACAACAATAAAGGAATATTAGGACAATATTATAGTGAAGTATTAAAATACAATCATGTTTGTATTGTAAACACTGAACTACTGAGTTTAAATATTATTAAACTATGGTGCAGTACTGAGTAGATACAGCATGGGGCAGTATTGGACGCATACAAGGCTCCATTGACTCCCATTATTTGATTTTAAACATTAATATTTCAAAAACTATAGGTTGTACAGGCACCAAAAGGCATAGCCATCATTTGGCACAGGAGCTTTACAGATATAAATTACAATGTCAGCTCTAGGACAAAGTGTGCAGGAGGAGAAGCATGGCAAAGTGGAGATGACTTGGATGGGAAACGAATCACAATGAATACCCTTTGAAAGCTGCAGTAGGTAACTTTTATCATTTGTTTTTATCTTTTACATATTTGTTAAAATTGTCACTCTGTCCTGACAGATGGTTTTGAGTCTTAATGTTTTCTCAAAACTCCCATCTGCAGCTTTAACCACTCGATTAACAAAACTTTCAGGAAATAATCTGCGTTTATAGAATGTGAGGAGTGCCAAATTAAATAGTTATTTAAATACGTCATTAATGACATAAAATTTGGAATGTGTTTATT
>NW_013952860.1:231571-253373 GCF_001266775.1 Austrofundulus limnaeus | reverse complement strand
ATTTTATGTAAATAATGATACATTTAAATAATTTCATGATTATTTATTTAATGTGGCACTCTTGACATTTGATAGRTGTTCGTCTTAACATTAAATTTTAAATATATTGAGTTCAGATGTGTAGTGGTAGTAGCTGAGAGTCCTCAGTAACACATGTCCTGAGTGCTAACAGACTGAGCAACATCTATGGTTTAATTTACGTGAAGGAGTGCTGTTGTAATAAAATAAAAATAAAACAACGCAAGCTTGTTGTTGGTCTAAGACTCCAAAACACAGCTGCAGCGTTAAAGAAAAAACACTTTTTATGCAAAAAAAACATAAAAAGAAGTTTTAGTTTGTTTGTAAATGTCTAAATTATATAAATAAAACATAAAAAGAAGTTTTAGTTTGTAAATGTGCAAAGGTGCAGAGAAAGATGATAAAAACTTGATGTAATGTTTAGTTTTTGGATGTTTCAACTGTTGGTTTAATTTAGTAAAATTAATAATAAAAACGATGAAACAGAACCTAAATTATTCTTATAACACCTAAAATAACTGAATACTCTTCAACAGCACGTCTGCAGTTGTACGTAACTTTGAATCTAAGCAGAAAAAAGGACCATTTAACCTTGAATTTATTTCTTATCGCCCGTCGATTTATGCGATCTGTTACTGACCAGTGTATGTGTTGAGGAAGACTCTCAACCATTGATCTATATTACTGGATTGGACATCACCTTTAGCTGCTATGGCTAGCGACGCGCCGTCACAGGAGCCATTGCTATGCATTGAGTCATGTCAACAAAACAGTAGCGTTTTGATTCTGGATGCTCGTCAATCTGTCACAAAAATATTCACAGCACCCTCATTTCTTATCTGATTTCTATAAAATATGGCTTAAATTAAAGCTGAGAAAATTGTTGATGTTGTGATATGTAAAAAATATGTATTTGCTCAAGAGGTAAATCCATAAGCAGTCTGGGAACTTTTTATTATAGGTTTTTGCTAACGTATTTACAGTAGAAGCCCCTTAAAACTGAGTCGTGTTTCATATACTGTATGTATGTAATTCTAATTTTACATTTGTTTCCTGGTTCTTCTTTCACGCTGAAGTGACTACAGACAAATTCCTCCAGCTGGTCATAAGATAAATGCGGTCGGTCCCTCCACAGCTTAGTTTATGAAATGTACGGTGAAGGAAAAAAAGTTAGAGTTTTTTCCTCTGATATAAAATCATAAACTACAGGATATACCTGCTRACTGGACAGAACATCAGTACCAGTAATATCTACACAGTTCAGCCTAGTAGTAGTAAAGGTAATTTGACTGTTGTCCATTATATTTACCTCATTATCCTAACATAATAACAATATTAATAAAAAATATAATAATTTGTTGGAACAGCAAATTATGTCTTTTCCTTGGTTTACCCGACATGTTTGTCAAAATCAGGCTGCATAACTGACCTACTTTCTGCATCTCCGACATTTTTTAAAATAAAAAATATTTTAATGACCTGTAAAATGTGATAACCTTGATCTTGTTGTTGTAGTGTTGACAATTTATGGTAAAATATTGCATCCCTTTTTGATATTCCTTGCATGACTGTCTGCTGCATCCCCCTTTTACCACCATTCATGGATGTTCCTGAGTGAAAACTCGATGCATAATGGTGCCTGTGTGGCACACGATAAGTCACGTGATGTCCAGTCCAGTAAAATAGATCAATGATCTCAACTACCACCAGATTTCTGCTTAATATCTGTTAAACTGACTGATCTGAAGCATCTTCCTGTTGACTAACATCATTAAAGCAGGTGATGAGATATTTTGCTAACTTGCATGAGACTTGCTTGAGTGCGCATGTGTTCTCCTCGTTCCTTTTATAGCCTCACATTCGAGGGCGGGGGGTGCGGGGGTGAGGAGTGGCCCGCTTTTGCAGACATGGCAGCTTGTTGAGGTGTGTGTGGGGGGGGGTGTGTGTGGGGGGGTATGTGTAACAAGGTGCCTGCCCCTCGAAACCCATCCCTCCCATCAGGGGGATCGGAAGCGAGGGGAGCCTCCTGTCACTCTCTCACAGCCCGGTGAGAGCAGAGGACTCACACTGTCCTCCAGCACCCTCACACACACACACACTCACACACACACACACACACACTCACACACTCACAGGCTGACAGAGGGAGCACAGCAGCGAGGACGGACATATATAAAACCCTGAGCGGACAGATCACCAGGATTTTCTGTCTTTCTCCCGAGGAGCTGAGAAAGACCCCGGGAGGAAGATGGCAGAAGGAGGAGAGGGAGAGGAGGAGATCCAGTTCCTGCGAACGGTGAGTGTGCGAGGACCAGCGTGTACCGGCTGCTGCAGGATCACAGAACACTCAGGAAATAACTCAGACTCTCTGAGATTCAACTTTAAACCTACAGAGATGGATAAATCTGAGATCCTTCCACGGCTGTCAGAGAAAAACCAGACTGATATGACTGGGTCCAMACTGAACCAGTTTCATCCTTTTGGTCCCAGAAACTTTGGTTCTTGTCAGGTTCTTGTTGGTGAATTTCTGTCYGGTGTTTGGGTTTTTCTGTCAGTGCTGAGGTACTTTCATTGTGGAGTTCAGCTTGAATGGTTTTGAAGGTTTTTTGAGCTCTTTTTTTTTATCATCCACACAACATGGGGCTGCATGTCCTCTTGCGTCCACATCCTGGGAGGTTGGCTATAATCTTGTGAACCTTCTACTTGTTAATAGTCTTGTCAGCTGTGGTCAGAGGAATATTAAGCTTCTTTAACGCAGAGATCTTAAATCTTCTGAGCTCCTCAGATCTTTGAGGTCTCGGCTCCGGGTTCGGGTTCGGTGCGGTGAACAGAACCAAACCAAGCGACCCGGYGACTGTTCGCTTTAAACAAGCTAAATGTTTGGTGAAAGTCTTGAACGCTCCTGAGATACTAATTAAAGTCAAGCACTTTATTTAAAGCGTAACTATAAGGAATATTTGTCTCTTTAAAGGGACTAACAAATTCCGTTAGCTACAAGCTAACTGTTGCAAAAGGCTAGCTAAAATTAACTAAAGCTTAGTTAAAAGGCCAGCTAGCTAAAAAGCTTTCTAAGCAATGAGCTAAAAGTCGCGTGGAATATTGAGATTGGATCAAAACGTTAAAAAAAACACAAATAATTTCTTTTCATATGTTTGCCACATACTAAAACAGCAGATGTACATCTAATAAATGTTTTTATTTTTAACTCTGCTTTAATGAGCTAAAAGGAGATTTCTTTAAAATTGGATCTGCAGCAGCATTTTGCAGAACTGAGCCTGACTTCTGAATATAGTTGACTATTTTTGCTGCGCCCCTGATGAGCCATGACCTCCTTATTAGTTGTTCTTACTGAACCTCATCATGGATTTATTTTTTAACCTACATTATTTTATCAAATTAAAACACAGGAATGAACGTTTTAGTTCTTTTTCTTTTAAAGTCAGAATGTTGTTGATTTATAAAAAAGGTGCAGTTCATGTGCGAGGGCAAATAGACAGACAGGAACTGGTGCATCTGTTATCATGAGTATCTATTTATATCAGAGGAAAGTGGAGCCGGTCGGTGCGGGGCCACAAGCTGTCCAGAGTCTGCAAGGAGACCAAAAACTGCAGCTTTTCTTTTTCTTTGGAGGAATAAAACAGATTTATGGTGATGAGGCGACGACTCAGAGGGGAAATCCTCCCAAAGTGACCTCAGAGYGCTGAGCTGCTTTTAAGATGGTACATATGAAGTAGTACACATAAAAATACACATTTTACAGTTTTCTACGTAGTTTTAATGTACTAAGATATTTCAACTGATGTGTCTGTAGGTTTTCTAAAGAAGTTAAAGCTTGTTTTGATAAAATTAAATTGTGAATTTAAAAAAATTACTCACCAACCTACTTACCTGACTCACTCACTCATTCACTCACTCATTCACTCACTCACCTGACTCACTCACTCACTCACTCACTCACTCACTCACTCACTGACTGACTGACTGACTGACTGACTCACTGACTCACTGACTGACTCACTCACCCAACTGACTGACTCACTCATGACTGACTCACTGACTCACTCACTCACCCAACTGACTGACTCACTCATGACTGACTCATTCATTCACTCACTCACTCACTCACTCACTCACTCACTCACTGACTGACTGACTGACTAACTGACTGACTCACTCACCTGACTGAGTGACTGACTAACTGACTGACTCACTCACCTGACTGAGTGACTGACTAACTGACTGACTCACTCACCTGACTGAGTGACTGACTAACTGACTGACTCACTCACCTGACTGAGTGACTGACTCACTGACCGACTCATTCACTCATTCACTCACTCACTCACTCACTGACTAACTGACTGACTCACTCACCTGACTGAGTGACTGACTCACTGACCGACTCATTCACTCACTCACTCACTCACTGACTAACTGACTGACTCACTCACCTGACTGAGTGACTGACTAACTGACTGACTCACTCACCTGACTGAGTGACTGACTAACTGACTGACTCACTCACCTGACTGAGTGACTGACTCACTGACTCACTCACTCACTCACTCACTCACTCAATGACTGACTCACTGACTGAGTGACTGACTCACTGACTGATTGACTCACTCACTGATTGACTGACTCACTCACTGACTGACTGACTCACTCACTGACTGATTGACTCACTGACTGACTCACTCACTCATTGACTCACTCACTCACTCACTGAGTGACTGACTCACTGACTGACTCACTCACTAATTACCTATATACTTAACTAATTAATTAAGTAACTGACTAGTGTTAAAATGCTGAAAACTGTTCTTAAAACAAAAAGAAGCAGAACATTAGCTTAATGCCATGAGGGACTAATTCTAGCAGGGCAGAAAAACACTTAACAAAAGCTAAAAGAAGCCRAATGCTAGCCAGAGGACAAACACAATAAAACACTAGATAAAATCTAAAGGTAACATGAAATGAGTTTAAAGCTAAAAGTCACAAACCTTTAGCGAAAACTAACAAAATATGAGCTGAAAGCTAAAAGTAACTTAGCAGCTGTTTGTAAGCCTCCTCTTAGTTTTTTCTGTTCCATTAGAAATGATTAAAAACKGATAATTGTTGATTGAGTTGAGGATTGATTGACAGATTTGTTTTGTCTCGATGACTCTTTGATCTAATTAGATGCTAAAATAAACAGTTCAAAGCTGAAACGATCTGAACGATGCTGTCGGCTCAGACGACCTCATGCAGCTCAGCTCTGCTCCATTACAGAACTAAATATAGAATTTATTTAGTCTCATCAGAACTAGGGTTGGGCATAATCGTATCGTGTGCAATTAATCGTCAGAAAAACATTAATCGATTAATTTTTGGCACTTGAAGATTAATATGATTAATGCCACCAGGTAGACTAACCGCATGGTGCTCCTCTCTGATTCAAATATGACCAACATTAAAAAAAAGTTGTGTAATTTGTTTATCAATCAACACAATTTAAAGTTTGATGTATAGCCTGAAGTCTGTAATTTTGACACAATTTGGAAAAGAGTTTTACAAAGAGCCAATTTTCTCCCTATACGTTGGTCATGTGACCAGGATATAATGGTGTCCAGGGACTCTGGGGGATTAATCGTCAAATTAATTGTTATCGGCTAAATATCACAATTAATTATGATTAATTTTTTTGCCAATATTGCCCAACCCTAATCAGAACCGGGCAGACGGGCTGGCCTTTAGGTCCGGTCAGAACGGGACAATAAGCCTGCAGAACTTCAAAGGATAAAACGCTGCAGCTTAGTGTGAATTATTAATACTTGTTGAACTTCAAGGGGTTTATCTCCGTCACCATGGCCCGGCTCACAGATCGGATCAGAACCACAGATACAGAACCAAGTCTAGTGTTTTTGGAGCTGTGGGGTTAAATCAGCTGTTCTCTGGTTCTGGATCGGATCAGGGCAGGGACAGTGGTTTTTCATAGTTTGGTTTTAACTGTTTCCTTCAGTTCAGCTCCTCCTCTCATCTGCCCCGCCCACTTTCACCTGTCAGCATCCAGCTCAGGTGTGTCCACATCCCATTTACCTCAGCAGCAGTGCATTGYGGGACATTTTGATAAGACCGCCACCTCTGTGGTGACTTATTAGTTGTAAAAACAAAGTTAATACCCCTCAAACGGTGTTTGACACTGTTTGAGAGGCRGGGGACACCCTGGACATGTCTCCAGTCCATCATGAGGACACATGGAGACAAAAAACCCTCTTTGTGTTCCAGTTCAACAACGATGCAAAGATATTTTTGAGCACTGATTACTCTGCAGCTGTTTGATTTGTTTCTGGTTTTGTGGCTAAAAAGAGCCTCTGATTGGGACTGGTGAAGCTGAGTGACGTCAGACCACCTGAACTGCCATCTTTTCTGAAAACGTCCCACCGCCTCCCGACCACCACCAGCCGGTGACGTGTCTCTGCAGCGTCACGGTTCCACGGCGACACGCTGGTGCTGTAAATCACGCAGGCAGCTGAGTTCGAGCTCCGCTCCATAACAGAAGGGCCTTTTTTTAGCGGGCCACTAGAAGCTCACTGGCTCTGGAGGGAGAAACCGGAGGAGCCGGTGTCCTACTTCCCAGCATCCTTTGGGAGGCGTGGTGTGTGTGTCTGTGTGGACATGATCACTCTTAGCTGCTACCACACAACCAACGCTTCAAAAACAGATTTATCATCATTCATTCAATAATTTATGGTCTTTACACGTTAAAATGTTGAAATTATACTAAATTAGTTTGATGCCAACTGATTTTACTGGAAAAAATAATTTTAACTTAAAAATTTTGTGTGAAAATTCTGCTGAGTAACTTTGAAACTGAGTTGTTCAAGCTTAAAAAAAACAGAATGCTTTCAGAGAGCTAAAATAAAGATAAAACTAGCTAAAAGCTAAATGTAGCAGAAGGCTAACTAAACCCTAAACATAATTAAAGGCTAACTAAATGTTTGAACATAAAACCAGGACAAAAAAAAATCAACGGAGCAAAATGAAAGCTAAAAAAGGCTAAATAGTTAAGCAACCCAATAGTAGCTAAAAGCTAAATTCAACAAAAAATTAGCTTTAAGCTAAAATATACTACATAGTAGCTTAAATGAGCAAAACAGATGCTAAAGCTAAAATTAGCCCGACTTATAAAAACTGCAGCTACAAGCTAGAAAAAGCAGAAAGACAGCTTAAAACTAAAAGTAGAAATAGGCTAGCTAAAAGTTAGCTAATTGCTAAAAGTTTTTTAAAAATGAGKTAAAAGCTAAAAGTAGCAAAATTGGTAATTAAAAGCTAAAAGTAGCAGAATGTTAGCTAAGAGTAGCATAATGAAAGCTTAAGCAAAAAGTATCAAATTGATAGCTTAAAGTTAAACATAGCTATATCTAAAAGCTAAAACCATCATAAAAGTAGCTAAAATCTAAACGGTGAAGCTAAAAAAAATGCTAAACAGTAGCTAAAAGCCAAATTTAACATAAAATAAGTTATAAGTTAAAATGTTCTACATAGTAGCTAAAAACAGATGCTAAAGCTAAAATTAGCAAACAACAGCCAGACTTACATAAACTGTAGGTACAAACTAAAAAAGCAGAAATGTGCTAACAGAAAAATGTTAGCTAATTGCTGAATTTTTTTAAATGCGGTAAAAGCTAAAGATAGTAATGTCAATTAAAAGCTAAACATATCAAAATGACAGCTCAAACCTAAAGGTAGCAAATTGATAGCTAAAAGTTAAACATATCTAAAAGATAAAATCATCATAATAGAAGCTAAAATCTAAAATTTGCTATATAAGTGCTAGTTTTATCAAAACTGTAGCTTCAAGCTAAACGTTAAAAAATGGTAACTTAAATGCTAAAAGAAGCAGAGCAGTAATTCAAGCTAAAAATTACAAAATAGTAGCTTAACACCTAGAAGAAGTGTAGCTAAAAGCTAATAAAGTCAGAATCAGATTTTAAAGCGATTGTTTTTGAGTGAATTGAACAGATCACTTTATTTACAGAGGGAATTTTATTTTAGATAAATAATTAGAAAGGTTGCAGCAGCAACATGTTTTGTAGCAGCAGCAGGTCCACGTACGAAACAAAGATCCAAAAACCTTTGAAGGTTTGGGACATTTTTTAAAATCCCTCATTTTTACCTGTTTGATCCTGGTCGGGGTCGCAGGGGCCTTGCGTCACGCTGACACCAACCGTTCACTAAAGATAACGCCATGATCCCTTTTTCTGTTTCCATTATTATTTCTCATGATGTTCAGTGTCTGCTCCTCAGCTCCGCCCACTCACACCTGTTCACTGTTGACATCAGGCCCAGGTGTCTCAGCRGTGACATCATTCAGCATCACTGTTAGGTTGTTTGTCGCCTCGTCWGCATTTTATTTATTAGATCTTCAGAATTTTTCTTGTTTTTGTCTCCAGTTTCCCATAAAGAAGCAGTTTGTTTAAAGTTTGTTCGACTGAGAAGAAGAAAAATATATAATAATAATATGTTTTTTCCTTTTCCGATGGTTCATTTCTGTTTTTATGTCACATTTCTGTGTTTTTKTTWTTTTYCCYTGRAMYKKAAARKTTTTTTTKKTKKKTTKSSKKKYMRRAWKKGKKCSKTKGKTKKTTWWTTTTTKWKKTTYCYYCSKKKTTKKKSSTGAAGCTCTGTTCATCTGAGCCCTCAGAGTTCCTGCTGCTCAGCAGAACGTGATAGTGACAGGTGCACACAACTAAAATAGGAGCAGAGAGGCGGCGGGGMGGGCGCAGGATTAATAAACCTACAGAAAACTTCTGGAGCTGAAGAATCAGCAGCAGGAACAGAACTTAGTTCATTTAATGGTTTTTATGCATTTAGGCAACTTTGATCCTGAAATCTTTGGTTCTGATGGGATTTTTTCCATTTGAAGTGATTTTGTCACCAGATTTTGTTGTGATTTGTTGACATGAATCATTATAGTGGTGTGGTATAGTTTTCAGTATTTGTAGAGAATAAAACAAACAATAAATAAAAACTAACCTTGCAGAAATCCATAAAAAATTGCCATTTTTAAAGTGAAAGAATTTTAAAAATGACATTTTATGTATTTATTTAATAGAACAGTTTTTATACAATATATTCTTTATTAGGTTGGACTTTATGGCTTTTTAATGAATTACACTCACATTTATAAATATCTGCAAATACGTTTCTAAATACAAAGATTTAATTATTAACCCTTAAAATCAACGTAAACTATTTTCCATTTGTACAGTAACTAAGTACAAATACTTTATTACTGTACTTAAGTAAAATTTTTGTGTATCAGTACTTTACTTGAGTAATTATTTTTCAGCGTACGTTTTACTTCTACTTACATTTTTTTAAAAAGTGAAGAAGTATAAAGTCGTTACTTTTATTTCATTGCAGCTTGTTGTTGTAAAAAATAAAAACTATCCATATAAACTGAGCCTCCTAGATAGAGTGAATTTAACTGTGGTTGAATGAGAAGTATAAATATATAAAACTCTGATAGTGTATTAGTTTGTACACAAACAAATCATGTCACACTCCAGCAGGACAGAATCATTCAAATCAAAGGACTGTACTTAAGAAGTATTTGTATTTCATGAATTATATTMTTACATTTGGCCGCAGCCCTCAGATAGATTTTCATTTTGGGGAAAAGCTTTGTGCAGCCTTGATATATGTATATAAACTGAAACAGCTGGACTAGTRCATCCTAAATTTAACATCCATTCATTCTTTTAATACAACAGTCATTTCTGCAGTTTTTGGGGAGGTCACCTCCTAATAAATGTCCTTACAGAAAATCTAACTGCTCATTTTAAATCAATACTTTGACTTTTAATACTTAACTACAACAAATATCACATACTTTAAGACTTTTACTCAAGTWATATTCCTAAACCAGCCATTAACTTTTACCAAAGTAATTTTTTGGTAAGATACTTGTACTTTTACTCAAGTATCACTTTGTGGTACTTTATACAACACTGCTAGTTTCAAAGTAAAGACAGCAACACAAAATAAAAAAACAATGTCTGTTTGAACAATTTTTATTAAAATAAGAAAAAAATCAATAAAAACATAAAATCTATCAGTTTTTACCTCTTTTATGACTTTCTTCTGCCTGTGATTCTGTGTTTGTTAGCAAAATATCTAATGACACTTTTGGAAGCTTAGCGTACATTTACAACACAAAGTTAACACTGAGCTAAAGTTTGGTGTGGTAGTAGCGGAGCAGTTGGCGTGCACAGCAGYGTGTGTTTCCTCACGAGGCTGTTGGCAGCAGAGAATCCCTGAGACGTCAGAGAGTCTCAGAGACGCTGATTCTGTTTGTTTTCAGAGGGGAATCCCTGTCAGGATTCTCCCGTCAGACCAATCGAACGGTTTCCCTCCTCCTCCTCCACAATCGATGCCTCGGAGAGTCCCGGAGTCAGCAGCACACTGGACCAGAACATCCTGGAAGACCACAGCCCTGCAGCTTCTAGAAGTCTGCAGGAAAATGACTAAAACACACAATTTGTGTGTCAAAACGTCGAGCTTCTTCAGCACGTTTCAGCTGTGACTTTTGGCATTTCAGCARTTTATACYTTCTGAGATATTTGGACATTTKTGTTCTCATAGAAAATAAATGTAGTTGTCTTCAACGTCCTTAAAATCATTTAAAATAGTTACATTTTTTCTGCAATTTTCACTCTTTGTTCTGGTTCTTTGTGCTAATTTAAGCTYAGCAAATTTTAGCTTTTTTTTCTTTCTGCTCTTCTCAGCTACTCTGATAAACATTTATTTTGCTTCTATCAGGTTCTTTCAGCAGTTTTCTGCAATGTAAGCTACTTTTTTAGCTATTTTCAGCTAACTTGTGCTTTTTTCAGCTAAATTCAACCGTTTGTGATAATTTCAGCTAACCACTGATTATTTCTGCAAGCATGCTTTTTCTGCTTTGTGCAAGATTTAGCTTTTTCAGCTAATTTGAGCTTTTTTTCAGCTAAATTTGCCTTTTTGGGATAATTTCATCTACTTACTGCTTAATTACACAAGTGTGATTTTTCTGCTTCTTTGTGCTAGATTCAGCTTTTTCAGCTACTTTTTAGCTACTTTGGCTATTTTACAACAAATTGCAAAATGTTTGTACATCTAATTTTTCATTCTGCAAAAATCTTTTAGAATTAAACATTATTATTATTTCATTTAATTAAAAACAAAACAATTTTCAACACAACACAAAATCATTAAATGAAAGGGAGCAGAAAGAAGAAAAAAATCTTAACATCTACCCCATTTAACAAAAAAGAATATATATAAATATATACATACACCCATACATTTACATAAATAATAATTTCACACCCTAGTGGTCAGCAAAAGAAAAAATTAAAAATATCTAATGCTTGTTTGCAGATAACGAAATTTTCAAGTTAAATCAGTTTTTAAATCAAAGAATCAAAAAAAGAGAATCAGTTCTAATTAAAAAATGTTTGATAAAATATGATTGAACTTTTAATTTTGAGTTCAGTTTCAGACTCTAACTGTGTTTCTGGCTGTAAATCCTCGACGCTTTAATGACCTCAGTGTAAACAACACACACTTGTGTGTTTGTTTGTCACATTGTCTCTTCCTCTGACCCTGACCACCACATGGCTCAGATCCTKCAGCTGTCGGCCTCTAATGTGCTTCTGTTGTAAACCATGATGTTTATTGACTCGGCTCAGCTGAAGGTACACGACAGACGTCGTGTTGTGTTTTCATGTTCTGCTCGCTGTGGTTCCATCACATAATCCTGAAAMTGTAGTGAGTGAGTTAATCCTGAAGGTTTGCCTCAGATTATCTGGTGGTCAGACAGGAAGTAGCTCACAGRTGTCTTTGTTCACATTGATGGAGTTTTTTTTACCTTCAGACATTTAGATGGAAATAAAAGCTTTAATCTTGTTGCTGATTGAAGCTTTAAGTCTTGGATGCTTTCAAATTCTAGAAAAACTTCTGTATTGGTTTATTTTTGTTTATTTACAATGGAGCTTGTTGTTAAAGGGGGTGTATTATTAACTTTCCAGACATGGTTCAAATCTAAACCACAGTTATGTAACTATGTTACCTTCAGTTCATGTGGAAATGCTGATAAACACCTTGAAATTAGCCTCTGTCTCTTTAAGAACCTCCTCCATTTCTGACACTCCCACTCCAGTATGTTTTCACAACAATGTTTCAGGGGAGGTGTGCTCTGTRGGGAAGAGTTCGGCTGCAGACTAAGCTCCAGGGAGGAGCTATGTACAAAAAGGCGGAGCTTTTTAGCAGCAAGCGTTTAGACAGCTGGTAAAAAAAAAAAAAGTTAAACAATAATTCACCTCAGCGGAGTGGCTGTTTCTGTCTTCTTATGGTGCTAATAGCTAAACCTTTTCTACTAACCTTTAGTTAGCCTAGTTTTAACTTTAAATAACTTTTTGCTCAAATTAGCTACTAGCTTTATCTTTTACTTTTGCTGCTTTTTATGTTTAGCTAGCATTTTGATAGTTTTAGCTTCTGGCTACCCTTTTGTTACAGAAGCTACAGCCTGCTTTTTGGCACATTTAATGTTTGATTAGACTTTGCTACTTTTGGCTGATATTTACTACTTAAACTATAGCTAGCTTTTAGCTACATTTAGCTAACCTTTGACTACTTCTAGTATAGCCTTTTTCTAGCTTGATTTTAGCTAGCCTTTGACTATGACTTTTAATATTTTGTTAGCATTTTGCTATGTAAGCTATAACTAGCTTTTAGCTGAATTTAGCAAACCTTTGGCTACTTTTACTATAGACTATGTCCAAAAGGACAGGCCGGTTCCTCCAGAGGACCCAGACTACCCTGTCGAGGTGGGTCGGGTCCTTGTAGACCGGGAAGACCGGAAAAAAGAGGCGGTGAATTTGGACGGTCTAGCCTCCAGTCCACCCCGGCGTACGTCATGTCACCTAGCAAAAATGAAGATGCTAAACAGAAGCAAAAATAGATCAAAATTAGAAAAATATTGATATGTTAGCATTATTAATATCACAAAATAATAAAGTTAACTTAAAGGTAACATTTGAAGAACTAATTGACACGCTGTAGGTGCATGTTTATTTCGCGTTTTTTATGATAAAAATAATACTTAAAAACATGTCTATACATACAAATGATAAAAGTATTAGAATTGCAACTGCTAATTTTTTTTAATTTTTACATCACCATATTTTTATTTAAAACATATTCTTTTCTCTCGCTTCGTCCGCCATTACTAGCTTAAAAAAATCTCCGGTCGGGCCGCAATGCATTATGGGATACGCTGGGCCGGGAAGGATCCATCAGACATGTCCTTCGATTCGGGCCAAAGGAAGGACGTATTTGTCGGCCGCATCGGAGGAGTCTTCGGTTTTGGACGTCCTTCGTCGCGGCGCTGTGACGTATGCGGCCGACGAATTCGACCTTTGGAGGACCCRTCCTGCTGTTTTGGACACAGCCATAACCTTTTTCTAGCTTTGAATTTTAGCTAGCCTTTCGCTACTACTTTTAATATTTTTGGTAGCATTTTGCTATTTAAGCTATAACTAGCTTTTAGCTACATTTAGCTTGCCTTCTGCTATTTTTAGGGTTTACCTAGCATTTTGCTGTAAGCTTTTAGCTACTCCTTTTGCTACTTTTTAATTTATTTTCAAGCAGGGTTTTAAAAATGTAGAAAAGACAATCAGCTGTTTGATTTTTAACCTTTTATTTAAGATTAAAAGTTTTTCTTGGACAACCTGGAACATTTGAGCTGATTGCTTTAGCTCATGTCTGCTGAGGAGGACAGAGGACAAGTCTCTCCACAGGACAGGGCTGAGGAGACGTCTCTAGGCTCAGGACAGACTGATGACAGCAGAAGGGAGATTCTGAGGTTTTAAAGTGTGGTGAGTCTTCTGGTGACATCACTTCCTGTTTACCTGGTGGGCTCGGTTTTTAAACTGTCTGAGTTCTTTACAACAGAACCAGAAGACCTGACAGACTGGTACCGGACCACAGGGCAGAGAACGGGACAAGAACACAAAAACTAACCTGTTCAGGAAAGGTCTGTTCAGAAGCAGAGAGTCTGTCCGGTTCAATGTTTCCACTTTGATAGCAGCTGAGCAGAAGCAGCAGCTGAGAATGCTGAGTGTCAGGTGTTGGTTTCACACAGGAGGGGGTGCTTATCGCTGGATTTACACCCGTTTGAGAGAGTCCAGGTCCAGGTCCAGGTCCAGGGACCAACAGGAGGGGAAACAAATCCCCGAGCATTAGCTTTGTGTTTGTGGAATTCAGTGTCCATTGTGTCTCCTGAATGGAGCTGTTAGCAGCTGATCAGTTAAACAACATCTTTATCTCTGTTAGACCTTTACAAACTCTCACCAGATGAGCTCCTAGGACTGATTTATTTTGGGCTTTTAATGATTAATTTGAACAGTTTTTCATGGCTTTTTTATGGATTTTCTCTAAAATTTACAAGATCAAAATTTAACATCTATATGAAATATCCACACAGCTCATTTCTAACATTCAGTCTTTTAAGTCTTGGACAACTTCTTCTTCTCGACAGAGTTGGTAGTGTTCAGTTAAACTGGTTAGTTTCCTTTAAAAACTTGCTTTTAATCAGAATATACATATTAAAGTGCCTGTGACATAAAATTTCTGTGATAAATACGAACGCACTTTTGGAAAGATAACGTGGACAACGTATTGAAAAAGCAATTTCACGCCACTGAGATGAACAGTTAAGATTTTTGCATGTAAAGTAACRGGAAGTGATGTCAAAGGGGAATATCTGAATGTAAACAGAGCTTTGCTACAGTGGCTAACAACACAGACAGCAGGGAATTTTCTGATTTTTCTTTAGATAATTTTAGTCTCTATAAGAGAGATGAAGAGTCAGAGTTCAAAAATATTGTTTTAATAAACAGAGACCAGAAAGTTTTCTTTCTTAAAGAGTTCCCCTTTGATGTCACTTCCTGTTTCACTTCAGATGAGCCAAATTCAAAACAAAATATGCCAGTTATGGGACAAAATGGGTTAAATCATGTGTTTTATGCCAATTTTCCTAAATAAGAAGATATTTTCTTTGACTTTTTGTGTTTGAAGGATAGGCATGTCACAGGCACTTTAAATCAGGTTGAAACTTTGGGAAGGCCATCCCAGAAATGTGATGTCAGCATGGTTTGTCCAATCAGAACCAGTTCTGATGGGCGTTTGAGGTCATTGCCCTGTTGGACCAAACTGTCTCAACCTGTTTTATCTCACCTGTAACTGACCCCAAAATGCTCCTCAGTAACACGTCTGTATGAGGCTTTTTTTCTTTTATTTAACTAGGCTTTTATTTTGGTGAACTTCCTGTGAAGTTACCATCTGATCTGCGTAAGTGTTGTTAGCTGGATTAGGTAAAAAAAAAAAGAGCTAAAGTTGGCTAATGGTCAGACTTTATTAAAAGCCCAGCTGAAATGGGAACAACATATTTTACTACTTTTAAGACAATGAATGTTATTTATGAAAGCGTTGAAGTTCAATGTTACTGTTTTATTATTGCTACATATTATGATGCTAATGTTAATGTTAGCAACATGCTACATGGTTTAAGGAGAACGCCAGTGAATATGGTACAATTTAACTGAAAGTTTCTTTGTGGAAGAAAAATTCATTAATTGTTTATGTAAGCTGGAGCTAATTTATGATAAGTTATGCTAATAGACCATTTCATAGTTTTATCACAAATGCGCATGCGCGTAGCTTTGTAGTCATGAATAACTGAACTGTCACATTTTAATGATTTGTCTTTGTCGTCGCATGATTCACCAAGAAAGCAGAAACACGTTGGAATAATGCACAGAAAGTCTGCGTGTATGGTCATAAATAATGATTTAATTCTGAGTGACAAACAAACAGAACTCAATCAGGAAGATTTGTCAGCTTGTGGCTGACATGTCAGCAGACACAGCCAATAATATACACCATGATAACATCATATGACGTGCTTATAACCAATCACAGATTGACTAATGTACTATCCAGCCAATCACAGGGCTCTCAGCTCAAAGAGTCTCTTATCAAACAAGAGAGTTCAGTCCGTTGAGGAGTCCTGTTGTCTGGGCAAACACAGATTAACACTGAACATGAGATATATGAATACTGGACAGCTTCAAGGTGAAACGGATAGATAATTAGTCCATAACAGTCTTTAAGTTGGTTTATGGGTTTATTAGTGAGTTTTAATATTGTGATGTTTTTATTTGTTAACTGTTTTTTACACTTTTATTTCATGTTGCTAAAAGCCCATCTAGGGACGGGCATTGCAAATTAGCTCTGGCTATAAATGTTGTAGTGTAAAGTGTTGTTAATGCTCGACACTTGTCCCTGTTCAAATAAACAATCAAAAGAAAAATGAAATAAAATGAAGCCTAGCTATCTAGGTCACAGGTCAACTGCTATGAAAATGTCATTGTAGTTGTGCAACTTCAACAAGTTCAAAAAACAGATTTATATTTTAGATATTTATGAAAATTCTCATCCACGATCCTAAAGGAAAGTTTAACACAAATTAGTTTAGAGTAAATACATTGGGCTGTATAACAACATAAAATTACTACAGATGCTTGATATTGACTTTTTGTCGATATTTGATATGTCGATATTGTTCAACACTTAATTTCTGATTACGATATTAACCAATGTTACAAACCAATATTAAGGTGACATCACATCCTGTCAGGGACATTATGTCTGCTTTTTGATACCTCACTGGGTGCTTTCCATAGGTAAACATTGTACAAAAATAAATAACGTTTTACTGAAGTTAGGGAAAAAGTGCCATTTATTTTTAACATTTAGTTTCAAACAATAGTTTGATCTCCCTGAGATAATACAGTTTGATGATGTCATCAGCATTTATTATCACATTTTGGTCAAATCCAGGCGTTAATTTATTTGGCTTTTGTTATCAGAATAAAAACTGATACAGATATGTAGAGATTTTACATTTTTATGCTAATATCGAACCGATAATATCTGTAGGCTGATATTATCGGACATCCCTTAAAATGACCTGTTTTATTTGTGCAGTTACAATGGGGTTTACATAAAAACCTCGACTTTTTCCTGATAAACTCGTTAGGTCGTATCGCTTCGCTCATTTGTGATAATGTAACTATGAAATGGTCTGTTTATATGTCAGGTAGCTCTACAGTATTTAATATAAAAACCTAAGGAAACAAATGAAGGATAGTCGTGAAACATCACTATTCATTACCATCGTCTAGCTGGGGTTCACTACATCACCAAATTAATAAAATTAAATAAAACGCTTTTCCAGAACGTTTTAATTTGGTAAATTCAGTCGAGCTGAAAGGTTTAACTTTTACAACAGGGCCTTTTCAGAAAAAAAGTGTTAAAAAAATTCTGCTGACCTTGAATCCCACTTGCACTGTTATACAAATGTTCTTTTCATACAAACTTTCAAGTGTTTGCATCATATTTATTTTATAATCAGCAGAAAACATTACAAAGAAAAACCTTCAGGACAAATATTACATAATCATCACAAGTTTTTGTGCATCATCGTGCAGAGGGATGAATAAAATGTCTGTTTAAGGTTTAATGGTGTTGGTGTGTGTGTGTGTGTGTGTGTGTGTAGGATGACCAGGTGGTCCTGCAGTGCACCGCCTCCGTCCTGAAGGAGCAGCAGATCAAGCTGTGTCTGTCCTGCGAGGGCTTCGGGAACCGGCTCTGCTTCTTAGAGACCACATCCAACGCTCAGGTGAGACCCTTCTCCTCCGCTCCTCGGTTTGTTCCGGACCCCAGCTTCTCCTCCTCCTCACCTGTGTGTCTGTGACTCACCTGCAGAATGTGCCGCCCGACCTGGCCATCTGCAGCTTCATCCTGGAGCAGTCGCTGTCGGTGCGAGCGCTGGTGGAGATGCTGGCTAACACCGTGGAGATGACCGAGGTGAGGCTCGCAGCGTTTTGATGGAACCTGCGGTGGCCAATCAGGTGCCGGAGGTTCCCCTCTGGCCCCGCCCCTTTAAAGGTGGTGTGTCTGTTGACTCAAAATCACAGGAAACTTTGGGTTATTTGGTTTTTAGTTCCATCGTGTTGCTTATTCAACAAGCCTTCAGTCATGATCCTCTTGATGTTTCAGCTCAAATTTTCTGTTTTTGTTTAATAATTCTGATACGGGTTATCTGATGCCCCTCCCCTTTTTGCTTCCTGCCAAGCAGGCAGTGGATTTGGACCAATGGGTACGTCTGTGTAGAACTTCCTGTCTGTGTTTCTGTCCTGTTTCCTGAAACGATGTCGTGTTGTTTGGTCTTCTTGACTGTAGGTGTGCCCTTCATCTCTGTGTGGTTTTTATTAACAGGAGTTTTTTTATTCTAGACGATGTTTCGAGCATTTAATGTGATTAATTACATCTCATTGTGTTTTCATTTTGTTCAGAAATATCACCAGCTCTTTTTTTTTATAGAGTTTTAATATAATTTTAATGTGTTCATTGTTCATCCTTTTCTGACACATTTTTATATAAACTGTCTAATTATGCCTTAACGCAAAAACCTGCAGCTGTAACCAAAAAATAAATAAAAATAAAAATCAGTCATTGAAGTGGGCCGATACTTACCGGCTGGATGTTTTCATACAGTCACAGTTTAAAGGGATCCATGATTAGTTGTAACATCAGACTTTATTTTGATAAACATATTTTAACTGTAAAATAAAGACTAAAAATACTGTGGGCTGTTTAGTTTTTATCTTTTTTAAAAATATATTTTAACACAGACTGAGCCATTTTATTTACACACAAAACAGAACTGCTTCATGGAAGAAGAACCTCAGCCTAGCCTGTTAGCTTTAGCACCGACCCTATGTTGCCTTATATGTATTAGCTCGGTGCTAGCGCAACAAACAAGCTAAACTGAGGTCCTCCATCCATATTTTCAGTTGCAGCTGAGTCATTTTTGTGTTCCCCTCTCTGTCATGTGGATGGAGGACCTCAGTGATGAGAGGAGAATGTGTAGCGCTGAGCTAATACATATATATGGTGATAGCATCGGGGCTAACGCTAAAGCTAACAAGCTAAGCTGAGCTTCTTCTTCCATGAAGCAGCTCTGTTGTCCTCCATCCATATTTTCAGTTCCAGGCTGAGTCATTTCTACCTTCTCCTCTCTGTCAACGCTCTCTGGTTTCATTTAAAAGAGTCGATCATCAGATATTGTCCAAGATTAACCTTCAGGGTGGATATAGCTCGCTAGCAGCCTCGCACCGAGGACCTATCYACGTCATCATTTACCCAGAATGCTTTGTGTGGAAATAAAATGACTCCGTCTGTTAAAATATATTTTTAAAAATTATAAAAACTCAATATCCTACAGTATTTTTACAGTCTTTATTTTACAGTTAATATACATGTTTATTAAATAAAGCAATGTTACAACTAATCAGGGATCCATTAAAAAACAAACTTCAGTACTCTGTAGAAACTGCATTAAACACAAATCTGTTGAAAACAGGAAGTTGTAGTATACATATATGGATGAAAAACTAGCATAACACTAGTGAATAGATGCTTTTTTTCCACTTTAAATTCATTTTTATGCATTTCTTTATTTTTGATACGTACTATTTCTTGTCATGTGCACGAGGGTGCTGTAGCACCCACAGCGACTCCAGTTCCCACAGCCTGGAGTTTTTATGATGAAATTAAACTGTTTTAAAGTATAAAAAGCAGTGATTTAAATAAATCTTTTTATTAGTTTAAATGAAAGTTTATTTGTAGATAAAGTCGTCACTGAACAGCTTGTAGATGATGATAAACAGAGCTGGAATAGACCCGCCTCTCTCAGGGGGGCTGCAGAAACCAGACACCTCTCCTCTTTAACACACGGGGAATCCCCCCGAGCAGCAGCACCTGTCCCCCACCGGCAGGTGTTAATGCAGAGCAGAGCTGCCTSTTCACATACCTGACCCTGAATCTAACAGCAGATTAAAGAGACACACAAAGCTTTGCTGATTAAATGATGGAGCTCATCCATCATCAGCCTCGATAATAATTTCATTTGTTTCTTGTTGAAACTTTACTGGTTGAGAAAAGTTTGTCTCGTTGGCCACATTTTTGTGATTCTTTCTGAAAATAGTGTTGAAGGAAGGGAAGTATTATCTGCTGCTGTTTCGTCTTGTTTTTATAGTTGGGCTCTGTTAAAAGTATGACTAATTAATATCTTACCTGTAGCAGATGGCTGTTTGAACAGCCTCAGTTTTTATGAATCTGTACAGATAGTTTTCACATGAACTGTTTTTTAATCTGAGATGTTTTAAGTTTGCAGTTTTGTTTGAACTAGCTGTTAGCTCGTTGGTCCCGTCAGAATTACACTCCGTACTGAGTTCTTTAGAGCAGGTAAGATATTGTTTGTTTTTAAAGCGTGGTGTGATTAAATCCTGATGTTTCCACTGCAGTCGTCTCAGGGTGGAGGTCATCGCACCTTACTGTACGGTCATGCCATCCTTCTGAGACACCACCACTCAGGCATGGTGAGTCTAAAAACGTCTAAACGACACACAAACGTGAGTTTTTATTTTCACATATTTATGTCCTGATGAAAAACTGCTCCTCAGTACCTGAGCTGTCTGACCACATCACGATCCCTCACCGACAAGCTGGCCTTCGACGTGGGCTTACAGGAGGACTCCACAGGTAACGTCAGACAATATGCCCCTCCCCCAACATCACCTCCTCATGTGCCCAAAGGCCTTRGTAAAGAAAACTGGAGAAATTACAGTTCCTGCCAAAAAGCTGTGGATTCTGATTGCTGAAAACTTCAGCTGAAAGCTGCTGACATGCAGCTGAAAATGTTTCATAGCAAAACTGTTGATCCATTTGAAAAGTTGAAAGAAGAGCGAAAAAGCAGAAACTAACAGAATAGAAAAAAGGAGAGTAATAGCGGAAAAAAAACAACTAAAATTAGCATAAAAATAAGCTAAAGGTAGCAGGCACAAGTTAAAATTAGCACACAGATGGTGAAAGTGTTTAAAATTTAAAATTAGCAGAAAAAAACATAAAAGTATCAAAAGTGCTCATTTGTTCCAAAATGTGCAGTAAAACAGCTAAAATGTACAGTAAAACAGCTAAAATGTATAGTAAAACAACTATAATGTGCAGCTAAACAGCTAAAATGTGCAGTTAAACAGTTAAAATGTGCAGTAAAACAGCTAAAATGTGCAGTAAAACAGCTAAAATGTGCAGTAAAACAGCCAAAATGTGCAGTAAAATACCTAAAATGTGCAGTAAAACAGCTAAAATGTGCAGTAAAACAGCTAAAATGTGCAGTAAAACAGCTAAAATGTACAGTAAAACACCTATAATGTGCAGTTAAACAGCTAAAATGTACAGTAAAACAGCTAAAATGTACAGTAAAACAGCTCAAATGTGCAGTTAAACAGCTAAAATGTGCAGTAAAACAGCTAAAATGTGCAGTAAAACAGCTAAAATGTGCAGTAAAACAGCTCAAATGTGCAGCAAAACAGCTAAAATGTGCAGTAAAACAGCTCAAATGTGCAGTAAAACAGCTCAATTGTACAGTAAAACAGCTCAAAACAGCTCAAATGTGCAGTAAAACAGCTAAAATGTACAGTAAAACAGCTAAAATGTACAGTAAAACAGCTAAAATGTGCAGTTAAACAGCTAAAATGTGCAGTAAAACAGCTCAAATGTGCAGTAAAACAGCTCAATTGTACAGTAAAACAGCTCAAAACAGCTCAAATGTGCAGTAAAACAGCTAAAATGT
>NW_013952860.1:229010-230837 GCF_001266775.1 Austrofundulus limnaeus | reverse complement strand
AAGGATTTTAAGGACGTTGAAAACAGCCCCATTCATTCTCAATGGGAAAAATGTGGCTGAAAAAGTGAAACAGCTAAAAAAAAGTATAAATAGCTGAGACACCAAAAGTCATAGCTGGAATGTCCTGAAGGAGCTGAATGTTTTGATGTATGAGTTGTTAAAAGAGCACAGAAACCCTCAGTTTCCTCCTGTCCTCTCCAGGAGAGGCCTGYTGGTGGACCATCCATCCCGCCTCCAAGCAGAGGTCAGAAGGTGAAAAGGTCAGGGTGGGAGACGACCTGATTCTCGTCAGCGTGTCGTCTGAGAGATACCTGGTGAGGCTGTTTCTGCTCCATCCCTCCTGTCCACAGGTCAGCTGCTGAACTCTGTCCCTCTGTCTCTGTCCTCAGCATCTGTCCTACGCCAGCGGAGACCTGATGGTGGACGCCTCCTTCATGCAGACCCTGTGGAACATGAACCCCATTAGTTCAGGATGTGAACTGGCCGAGGGTAAGAACCTGCTCAAACCTTTGAGGCTCCCTGTCCTTCCTCAGCACTGAGGCACAGACTCTGTGTGTTTCAGGGTATCTGACCGGCGGTCACGTCCTCAGGCTCTTCCACGGACACATGGACGAGTGCCTGGCCATCCCCACTCCAGAGGAGGGGGAGGAGAARCGCAGGTGAGGAGGAACACACAGGTGAGTGATCTGCTGAGGTCACGTGACTGGTTCTGTTCACTGTGTGCTGCAGGACGGCTCACTACGAGGGCGGCGCCGTGTGCAGTCAGGCCCGGTCCCTGTGGAGGCTGGAGCCGCTCCGAATCAGGTGACAGAATCAAGTTTATTTAAAGGAGAAACAGGGATATGAGTCCCTGTATGATAAGATATGTAAAGTTTGTAGTTCTCGTCACTGAAACACTGTTCTGGTCTCAGTTGGAGCGGCAGCCACATGAAGTGGGGCCAGTCCTTTCGTATTCGACACATCACAACGGGTCGGTACCTGTGTCTGGATGAGGACAAGGTCCTGAACGTGGTCGACCCGGAGAAGGCCAACACCAAAGCATCCGCCTTCAGCTTTCGTATCTCAAAGGTCAGAGTTCACGCTCTGAACCTGTCCAGACGTCCTTCTGTGCTCCTGTTTTTATTCCTGTCCTCCTGTTTTTATTTCTGTCCTCCTGTTTTTATTTCTGTCCTCCTGTTTTTATTTCTGTCCTCCTGTTTTTATTTCTGTCCTCCTGTTTTTATTCCTGTCCTCGTATTTTTATTCCTGTCCTCCTGTTTTTATTTCTGTCCTCATGTTTTTATTTCTGTCCTCACTGGTTTTCTTCCTGTCGCCTGTCCTCCCCCCTCGAGCAGGAGAAGGTGGACGTGGCCCAGAAGAGAGACGTTGAAGGGATGGGCATTCCTGAGATAAAGTACGGAGAGTCCATGTGTTTCGTCCAACACGTGTCCACAGGCCTGTGGGTCACCTACGCTGCTCTGGATGCTAAAGCTGCTCGTTTAGGAATGATGAAGAGGAGGGTGAGAACACACACAGAAAGTCACCATTACTGCTCATAACCTTTAGCTACCATTCAGCTACTTTTAGCATTTAATGTTACCATTCAGCTACTTTTAGCTTTTAAATCTATTTTTCTGCTACTTTTACCTTTTAAAGTTACCATTCAACTACTTTTAGCATTTAATGTTACCATTCAGCTACTTTTAGCATTTAATGTTACCATTCTGCTACTTTTAACTTTTACAGCTATTATTCATCTACTTTTAGCTTTTAAAGCTACCATTCAGCTACGTTTAGCTTTTAAAGCTACCCTTCTGCTACTTTTAGCTTTTAAAGTTATCCTTCTGC
>NW_013952860.1:217309-227982 GCF_001266775.1 Austrofundulus limnaeus | reverse complement strand
AGTTACCCTTCTGCTACTTTTAGCTTTTAAAGTTATCCTTCTGCTACTTTTAGCTTTTAAAGCTACCATTCTGCTACTTTTAGCTTTTAAAGTTACCCTTCTGCTACTTTTAGCTTTTAAAGTTATCCTTCTGCTACTTTTAGCTTTTAAAGCTACCATTCTGCTACTTTTAGCTTTTACAGCTATTATTCTGCTACTTTTAGCTTTTAAAGCTACCATTCAGCTACTTTTAGCTTTTAAAGCTACCATTCAGCTACTTTTAGCTTTTAAAGTTACCATTCTGCTACTTTTAACTTTTAAAGTTACCATTCTGCTACTTTTAGCTTTTAAAGTTACTATTCAGTTACTTTTAGCTTTTAAAGTTACTCTTCTGCTACTTTTAGCTTTGAAGTTACTGTTCAGCTACTTTTAGCTACTGTTTTGTGACTTTTTTTGAAGAAGTTAGTTTTGTCATATTTACTACTTTTAGCTAAAAGTTTGTTCATTTTAGCTACAGTTCTTTCAGATTTGTGCTTTCGCATCTGTTTAGCTAATTTCAGCTGTTGTTCCGCTGTTTTTAGCTACTGTTGTGCCAGTTTTAGCCTGTTGTGGTGGCCTGCTTGGATAAGTAAGTCGTAGCAAACGGGCACTGAAAGTTGAGTTAAAATCCATGCAGTGATTGATCAGATATTTTGCTAACAGTACAGACAAATAAACACAGCTAAGCTAACACACCTTCACCTTTTTTCCTTCGGCATTGATCAGTAAACATTATGAGATGCTCCAGGAGTGCAACCTTCAAAATAAATGAAAAATAACAGAAAGGAGTAAAAACTCTGTGTTTTGACGTAAACCCAGTTCTGTGACAGACGTCGGACCTCAGGTGACATGAAGGTTTGTGTGTTTGTGTCTTCAGGTGATTCTACACCAGGAGGGTCACATGGACGATGCTCTGACCGTGTCCCGCTCTCAGTCTGAGGAGTCTCAGGCTGCTCGGATGATTTACAGCACCACAGGTCTCTTCAGGCACTTCATCAAGTACGTATCTGCTGCTTATTTACAACGGTGTTTATAGTGGGAATTAAACTCCTGGTTTCACCAGAACTGATGTTARTCTTTCTCTTATTGTGATTGTGTCTTCTTCCAGTGGACTGGACTCCCTGAGTGGGAAGAACAAATCTCCAGGTCCGGTGTCTCTTCCTCTGGAAGGGGTCATCCTCTCTCTTCAGGATCTCATCTTCTACTTCCGGCCACCRGAGGAGGAACTGGAGCACGAGGAGAAACAGACCAAACTCCGCTCGCTGCGCAACCGGCAGAACCTCTTCCAGGAGGAGGTAAAACTMTTTTCTTTCCCTGAAACCAAAGTTGTGTTTCATCTGACTGCTCCTCCTGCGCTTTGCTTCTGTCAGGGAATGATCACCATCGTGCTGGAGTGCATCGACCGGCTCAACGTCTACAACACCGCCGCTCACTTCTCAGAGTTTGCCGGGGAAGAGGCGGCCGAGTCCTGGAAGGAGATCGTCAACCTCCTTTACGAGCTGCTGGGTAAAAACATGAAACTACGAGCTCTTAAATACAAATAAAGRTTTGTTTTTGTGTCCTAATGTTTGCACCTACAGCTTCACTCATCAGGGGGAACCGCTCCAACTGTGCACTGTTCTGTGACAACCTGGACTGGTTGGTCAGTAAACTGGACCGCCTGGAGGCTTCCTCAGGTATCAGATCTCCTACAGAGCACAGGCTAAACCTGGTGGAACTGATTTAAACAGAACTTTTACAGAACACGTCATGTTGGTAATCTGTCAGACGGGTGGGTTTGCCTTTAGGAATCCTGGAGGTTCTGTACTGTGTTCTRATTGAGAGCCCCGAGGTTCTGAACATCATTCAGGAGAACCACATTAAATCCATCATCTCTCTTCTGGACAAACAYGGACGGAACCACAAGGTTGGTAAATGAATCATTTTTAGTGGAAATCTGCAGCGTTTGACCTATAAATCCACGGTGTGGTTCTGTTCTGATGTGTAGGTTCTGGACGTCCTGCGCTCCCTGTGTGTGTGTAACGGTGTAGCTGTGAGGTCCAACCAGAACCTCATCACAGAAAATCTGCTGCCGGGTCGAGACCTGCTGCTGCAAACCAACATCGTCAACTACGTCACCAGGTTTGTCTAAAACTGCTGTTGAGCCAAAATCTCTTCAAAACTAAAAGAAGCAAAACAGCAGCTGAAAATGGTTTGATTGGAGAAAACTAAATAAAAAAACAAAAATAAATGCTGACTCATTGCTCACATGAGGGATGACAAGACTTATTAACAAAATATAAACTGACTCATTGTTGACATGAGATGACAAGACTTATTAACAAAATATAAATGCTGACTCGTTGACACGAGACATGACAAGACTTTTATTAACGAAATATCAACGCTGACTAATCGTTGACACGAGAGATGACAAAACCTTTAACAAACATAAACGCTGACTCATCGTTTACACAACAAGGGATGACGCAAGACTTTAAACAATACTATAAATGATGACAAATTGTTCACACATTGAGGGATAACATAAGACTTTAAAAAACAATAATATAAACGCTGACTCATTGTTTACACAAGGGATGACTTAAGACTTTTAAACAATGATATAAATGCTGACTTATCGTTCACACGCAAGCGGGATGACAAGAAAAACAATAATAAACGCTGACTCATTACTCACGAGGAATGACAACTATTAAACGAATAATAAACGATGACTCATTTACACAAGGAGGGATGACATAAGACTAAACAATACTATAAATTTTGACTCATTGTGCACACATTGATGGATAACATAAGACTTTTAAAAAACAAAAATATAACTGCTGACTCATCATTTATACAAGGGATGACTTAAGTCTTTTTAAGACAATAATATAAATGCTGTTTCATCGTGTACTCAAGGGATGATGTAACACTATAAACTATAAATGCTGACTCATTATTCACACAAGGAGGGATGACATAAGACTAAACAATATTGTAAATGTTGACTCATTGTTCACACATTGAGGGATAAACGCTGACTCATCGCTCACGAGGAATGACAAATTTTAAAAGCATAATAAACGCTGACTCATTCATACAAGGAGGGATGGCATAAAACTAAACAATACTTTAAACACTGACTCATTGTTCACACATTGAGGGATAACAAGAATTAAAAAACAATAATATAACTGCTGACTCATTGTTTACACAAGGGATGATGTAAGCCTTTTTAAAACAATAATATAAACGCTAATTCATCGTTTACACAAGGGATGACATAAGACTATAAACAATAAACGCTGACTCATTCATGAGGGATAAGACTTAAAAGAATAATAAACGCTGACTCATTGTTTACACAAGGGATGACATAAGACTTTATAAACAATAATATAAATGCTGACTCATCGTTCACACGCAGGATGACATAAGACTTTTTATAAACAATAACAAACGCTGACTCATTGTTCCCATGAGGGTTTACAAGACTTTTTAAACAATATTATAAATGCTGACTCATTGTTCACACAAAGAGGAACGACACGGGATTTATTYAGTAAAACAAATATGGCATTTACTCTGCACTTATGTCAGATGACTTTAGCGGTAAAGGTTGACATTTTGCCCCCAGCGTGAGACCCAACATCTTCCTGGGCACCTGTGAGGGCTCCACTCAGTATAAGAAGTGGTACTACGAGATGATTGTGGACTACGTGGAGTCCTTCGTCACGGCCCAGGCGACCCACCTGAGGGTGGGCTGGGCTATGACCGAGGGCTACAGCCCCTACCCCGGAGGAGGAGAGGGCTGGGGAGGCAATGGGGTGGGAGACGACCTCTACTCTTACGGCTTCGATGGGCTGCACTTATGGTCAGGTAGGAACTTCCTGTACCAGTTTACTGTATCTCTGCCACAGTACTGTAAATGTTTGTGAGAATGTTGCGCTGTGGTTTTCAGGGACCGTGGCTCGCCAGGTGGCCTCGCCCAGCGCTCACACGCTCGCTGCAGACGATGTGGTCAGCTGCTGCCTGGATCTGAGCGTGCCCAGCATCTCCTTCCGAATCAACGGCCATCCAGTCCAGGGCATGTTTGAAAACTTCAACGTGGACGGCCTCTTCTTCCCGGTCATCAGCTTCTCTGCTGGGGTCAAGTCAGTCTAACGTCCCAAAGCTTGTGTTTTAAACAGAAAGAGACCAGGACTGACTCTGGTTCTGTCCCCTCAGGGTCCGGTTCCTCCTGGGCGGACGCCAYGGAGACTTTAAGTTTATGCCCCCGCCAGGCTACGCCCCATGCTACGAGGCAGTGCTGCCCAAGGATAGGATGCGTATCGAACCCATCAAGGAGTACAAGCATGACTTTAACGGAGTCCGCAACCTTTTGGGTCCCACCCAATCCCTGACCCACACCTCCTTCACCCCCTGCCCGGTGGACACGGTCCAGGTAACACAACCAGAGAATGCTACAGCTGGACCAGTTTGTGTTGTGAATACTGATAGCTGAAAGACTGCTGAATGACTGCTGAATATCTGCTGAATATCTGCTGAATATCTGCTGAATGACTGCTGAATGTCTGCTGAATGACTGCTGAATATCTGCTGACTGTCTGCTGAATGACTGCTGAATGTCTGCTGAATGACTGCTGAATATCTGCTGACTGTCTGCTGAATGACTGCTGAATGTCTGCTGAATGACTGCTGAATATCTGCTGAATGACTGCTGACTGTCTGCTGACTGTCTGCTGACTGTCTGCTGACTGTCTGCTGACTGTCTGCTGAATGACTGCTGAATATCTGCTGACTATCTGCTGAATGTCTGCTAAAAATCTGCTAAAGGACTGCTGAATATTTGTTGAATGGCTACTGGAATTTGTTGAAAAAGCCTAACCTGAACTGTTAAAATCAAAACTAGCGAAAGAAATCGCAGCTAAACGCTAAATCACCGCTAAAAGCAAAAATCCCAAAATGGGGGATAGATGCTAATATTAGCTAACTTMAGGCTACAAATAAAATTTACAAAACAGTAACTTGAAGCTAGTATTGGCAAAATTGTTTATAAAAGCTTAAAATAGCTAAATATTAAATGAAAGCTAAATTTAGCTAAATTATAGCTGAAAACTAAAAGTGAAAAAAAACAGTAGGATAAAGCTTAAAACAGCAAAACAATACTTAAAGTCTAAAATTACCAAAATTGTAGCCAACACTGAAAATGACCAAAACTGTAGCTAACTTGCAAGACAGTAGCCAAAAGCTAAAATGAGCTAAAGCAGATTCTCTTGCATGTTTCTCTGCTTCAACACACCTGCTTGGATTGAATGAGTGATTGACAGGCTTCTGCTAAACTTTAATTATTTGAATCAGGTGTGCCGAAGCAGAAAAACAGCTAAAACATGCAGGGCAGTGGGTCACGAGGAACAGGGTTGAAGACCTCAAAGCTAAAGAAAAAACGYAGCTAAAAACTAAAAATGTCGTACAATAGCTAAAGGCTAAAACATTAGCTAAAAGCAAAWCTTGATGACATTAACTTAAAGTGAAAACGAGCAAAACTGAAGGCCATTATAGATTTCTGACATCAGAAGTAATGCTTATTCAGCTAATTTTGTTTTTGTGGCTCAGGATATAAAATAATTTATTAATATTTTAAGTCTTTGCTGACTTCAGTATGCGTTAAAATTTAAATTTTCTTCTCTGCACAGATTGTGTTGCCACCGCACCTGGAACGCATTCGAGAGAAGCTGGCGGAGAACATTCACGAGCTGTGGGCGGTGACTCGCATCGAGCAGGGCTGGACCTACGGCAATGTGAGTACGATGTCATCTGAGCAGGATTATTCAATAACCTGAAATCTGCATCGTTTGGACCTCCTAACGATCAAACTGAGTCGTATCTGTTTGATTCTCCCTAACAGTTCAGGGATGACAACAAGAAACTGCACCCCTGCTTGGTGGACTTCCAAAGTCTCCCTGAACCGGAGAAGAACTACAATCTGCAGATGTCAGGAGAAACTCTCAAGTAAGTTTGCAGTTCARGTCGTGTAATGAGACCCTAAAGATAACGTGCCAGGAAATGAAACTTAACGTGTTTTCCTTCAGGACACTGCTGGCGTTGGGCTGCCATGTTGGAATGGGCGATGAGAAAGCAGAGGAGAATCTCAAGAAGATCAAGCTGCCCAAGACGTACGGCGACAAAAGCATTTTCTCTTTTATTAATCTGACTTGATGCTTTTCTAACGGAGTTTGTTTTTATCYAGCTATGTGATGACCAACGGCTACAAGCCTGCCCCGCTCGACCTCAACCACGTCAAACTGACACCGAACCAGAACCAGCTTGTAGAAAAACTGGCAGAAAATGGGCATAACGTTTGGGCGAGGGACAGAGTACGGCAAGGATGGACCTACAGCATCGTTCAGGTGACTAATTTTAAAATCCTTTTCTACATCTTATTAATTCCTTCCTGGTCATTTCTAAGTTCAAACATTTAACACCGAGCTGAAATCTGTAATGGCTTCCAGGACATTATAAATAAGAGAAACCCTCGTTTGGTACCGTACAACCTGCTGGACGAGAGAACCAAGAAAACTAACCGTGACAGCGTCAACAACGCCGTCCGCACGCTCATCGGCTACGGCTACAATATCGAGCCTCCGGACCAGGAGAGCAGTAAGTCACCGAGTTGTTTCAAAACCTTCTTCGTCGATCGTTGTTTCGCGTTTCATCGACATCTCGCCCGACATCGCTACAGCTGGCCACGGCCTGGAGAACACCCGCGGGGACAAAGTACGGATCTTCAGGGCAGAGAAATCGTACGCCGTCACTCAGGGGAAGTGGTACTTTGAGTTCGAGGCRGTGTCGACCGGAGAGATGAGGGTGGGCTGGGCTCGTCCCAACGTCCGCTCTGACACCGAACTGGGAGCGGACGAGCTCGCCTACGTCTTCAACGGAAACAAGGTCAGTCCACATCTGACTGTCGCCATTTAAGGAACATTTTGTGGGTTTGTTGTTGTTTAACGACTTTCCATTGTGCGAGGAGTGTTGTTTAATTTGCATGTGACTCCAGGTTACATAAATGTCTTCAACTACAGAACTGAAGTCCACTTATTTTTGTTTTTTCTTTTGTTCCAGGCTCAAAGATGGCACATTGGCAACGAGCCGTTCGGTCGGCAGTGGCAGTCCGGTGATGTTGTCGGTTGCATGATCGACCTGACGGAGATGAACATCATGTTCACCCTCAACGGAGAAATGCTGATCAGCGATTCTGGCTCAGAGATGGCCTTCAAAGACATCGAAATTGGTGAAGGTGAGATCAAAATTATCAGATCTACATTGGTTTAAAACTTGTTTGGGGGAATATTTTTGATTGAAGTATAATTCTTGTGGTAATCATTAAAAAATAATATTTTCTGGTTTTATCCGTCAGGTTTTATCCCGGTGTGTGCCCTCGGCCTGTCTCAGGTCGGGCGGATCAATCTGGGCCAGAATGTCAGCAGCCTGCAGTATTTTGCTATCTGTGGCCTGCAGGAAGGATTTGAACCATTTGCCATCAACATGAAGCGAGACATCACCATGTGGTTCAGTAAAAGTTTGCCCCAGTTCGTCCCTGTACCCACCGACCACAATCACATTGAGGTAATTCATCAGTGACGTATGGAAATTTGTTTTTTATTCATGGGAATGCTGATACAGCTACTGCTAATGCTACTACTGTTAATTCTGTTAATTCTAATGGTGTCAGTGCTACTACTGCTAATGCTGAAGCTACTGCTTCTACTACTAATTTTACTTCCTCCACTAGTGGAAAACCTGGTAGTAATCATTAGAGTTAAAAGCAAATATTCAGATAAATTTAGCATATTTCTATTTTTAGCTAATTTGTAATTTAGTTGTCTTTAGCTAGTTTTTAATTACATGTAGGTTCGGCTGGTCTTTTTCATTCCTTTTGTTACTTTTATTGTCTAGCTAACTTTTTGCTACTCTTTGCTTTTAGGAAGCCATTTTATTCTTTTAACTAACCTTGTGTTACTCTCAGCTGTTACCTAGCTTTTTGCTATTTTTTTGTTGCCCGCTTGTGTTTTACTTCTTATAGCTAGTGTTGCATACATTTAGCTTTAGGCTAGACTTTTGGTGCTTTTAGTTTATAGTTATCCTTTTGGTATTTTTAGTTGGAGTTGTTCTACTTTTAGCATTTACTCAGCATTTTGAGACTTGGAGCTAATGCTTAGTTAGCTAGAGATTTTTTAGTTTTTAGCTAGTATTTCAATACCTTTAGATTTAGCTTTAGGCTAGCCTTTTATTACTTTTATCTTATAGCTAGCCTTTTGATATTTGTAGTTTTTAGCTTGTGTTTTACTTCTTTTAGCTATTGTTACATACATTTAGCTTTAGGCTAGCCTTTTGGTGCTTTTAGCTTATAGTTATCCTTTTGGTATTTTTAGTTAGAGTTCTATTTTTAGCATTTACTCAATATTTTGAGACTTGGAGCTAATGCTTAGTTAGCTAGAGATTTTTTTAGCTAATGTTTCAATAGCTTTAGCTTTAGGCTAGCCTTTTATTACTTTTATCTTATAGCTAGCCTTTTGATATTTTTAGGTTTTAGCTTGTGTTTTACTTCTTTTAGCTAGTGTTTCAATTCATTTAGCTTTGGCTAACCTTTTAGTACTTTATGCTCATAAATAGCCTTTTGATATGTTTTGTTTTTAGCTTGTGTTTTAGTCATTTTAGTTAGTATTTTAGTACATTTAGCTTTAGGCTATCCTTTCAGGGTATTTAGCTTATAGTATAGGCTTTTGATATGTTTGTTGGCAGTTTTGTACTTTTAGCATTTACTTAGCATTTTTACACTTTTAGCTAATGCTTTGCTAGTTTTATCTTATAGTTAGCAGTTTTCTAGTTTTATTGTTTAGCTAGCATTTTGCTACTTTTGGCGTTTAGCTAGCACTGTGCAGCTTCACAGAAGCTCCTGCTGCTTGTTCTCCAGGTTTCTCGTGTGGATGGAACCGTGGACAGCGCCCCCTGTCTGAAGCTAACCCACAAGACCTACGGGTCGCAGAACGCCAACACGGACATGATGTTCCTCCGACTCAGCATGCCCGTCCAGTTCCACGAGACCTTCAAGGTACAAGCCGGGACCACCCCTCTCACCCGAGCCCTCACCATACCCGAGGAGGAGGTGGTCGTCGTAGAGCCGGACTCTGAGTTTGAGGTTTTAAAGAAGTCTGCCAGTCGTAAGGAGCAGGAGGACGAGAAGAAGGAACCATCGGTACCAAAGGAGGTCTCTGTGGAAAACGAGAAGGAGGCAATGTCAGAAAAGGGGAAGAAAAAAGGGTAAAAATCTGTTTGTGTCTTTAGTAAAGACAGTAAAGGAAATTTTGTTTCTGTGTGTAATTCACTGTGATTTGTCTTTTTTGACAAACAGATTTTTCTCCAAAGCTAAAAAAGCTGCCATGACACCTCTGGCCCCTCCTCCTGCCCCYCCAACGGTGCCTCGTTTGGTGGAGGATGTGGTTCCTGATGACAGAGATGACCCCGAAATCATCCTCAGCACCACCACCGTGAGACAACCTCRCATTTAATGCTTAGATCGGATCTGTCGATCGGTACTCACTCTCCTTCTGTTGTCAGTATTTCTACTCTGTGAGGATCTTCGCTGGTCAGGAGCCRTCCTGCGTGTGGGTCGGCTGGGTCACCCCTGACTTCCACCAGTTCGACCCCAGCTTCGACCTCTCCAAGGTGCGCTGCGTCACCGTCACTGTGGGGGACGATAAAGGCAACATACATGACAGGTAGTACTCAGAAATGTCAATTTTATACATGGAAAGTTACGTTTTTAGGTTTAGATTTTGTTTAATTTATAGGTAGTTCCAGATACGTTTTCCCTCATTTCCTGTGTAGTAGCTCTATTTCCTGTCTGCAGCATGAAGCACAGTAACTGCTACATGGTGTGGGGAGGGGACCTGGTCAGCAACCAGCAGACCCGCTTCAGTCAGGAGGACATGGTAATTGGCTGCCTGGTCGACCTGGCCACAGGCCTCATGACCTTTACCACCAATGGAAAAGAGATCAACACCTTCTACCAGGTRAAACCCTGTCTCGTTTGTTACCTAAACCAGAGAATCTTAACCCATGAATTGTGCCGCGAGCACCACCCAAAATAACAGTTTTGAACTTTGGGCTGCAGAGGGCCGTGGGATCGCATTGATTTGGAATAAGGTGCAATACACTTTCTCACCACTAGTAGCAGTAGTGCACCACTCAGTTGCTTAACAACATTTTTAATACGTAGAAGAAGAACCAAAGAAACCCTCCGAGAGTGGAAACCTATTTTAAATGAAAAGTAGAAGCAAAAATGAAGGTAACCCATCAAAAATGCCATTTTGTCACTATTATGAAGAGCARCTTCTGGTTCTACCATGCAGTATTTAAAAAGTTCAAAACATTATCAAATACATTTGCAGATACAGCTATATTTTAATTTGCACTTTATCAAAATCATTTTTGTAGTTTGTTGAATGTATTTTAAAGAAACTCTAAACTTGTCAAAAAGCTGTTTTAGTGTTTTTGTTTGTCACTAATTTGAAAAGCAGCTTCTGGTTCTACCATGCAGTATTTAAAAAGTTCAAAACATTATCAAATACATTTGCAGATACAGCTATATTTTAATTTGCACTTTA
>NW_013952860.1:214421-216817 GCF_001266775.1 Austrofundulus limnaeus | reverse complement strand
GCCACATGTCCACATTAAAATGCAAGTTTATTGTGTGTTATTTTGTTTCAGGTGGAACCCAACACCAAACTGTTCCCTGCGGTCTTCATTCAGCCCACCAACCAGAACATGGCTCAGCTGGAGCTGGGGAAACTCAAGGTCAGAAAATATGAAATACATTTTGTTCAAAACATTTTGGGACTCTAAAATGATTTCTTTTCTCAATGAAAACTTTCCTTCTGCTGTCCCGTTCTGAGCAGAACATCATGCCAATCTCAGCGGCCATGTTCCGCAGCGAGAGAAAGAATCCCGTCCCCCAGTGCCCCCCCAGGTTGGATGTCCAGATGCTGACCCCGGTCATTTGGAGCCGCATGCCCAATAACTTCCTGAAACCGGAGGTGGGCAAAATGAGCGAGAGGCTGGGCTGGATGGTGGAGTGTGTGGAACCTCTCATCATGATGGCTCTGCACATCCCTGAGGAGAACAGGTCAGATCCCGAGTCCGGTTCTGYACTTTACATGGTATTAGGGCTGTAAAAAATATCGATAYATTGAAATATCGCAATATTTCATTTCCAGATATTGTATTGATTCTCTAAAGCCCTGTATCAATTTTTAATGAAGGTTTAAAATGTACATTTTCATGCCAAAGGTTCAGTTTTATATTATACTAGATCTCCCTCTAGCGTAGCAGTGCAGCACATAAAACTTATTCCTACATCACTTCCTGTGATAGCAACTAAACGATGTTATAGAACATGAAGAGAAATAACAGAAAATGTCCGATCCTTTTATACAATTATAAATCTAAAAGCTGCCATAAATATATATGAAACTATTTAATGGCACATTTAGTCTAATAATTGAAAACATGGATGAAATAAAAAAAAATATGAAACAAATAAATCTCATATGTAAAACATATTGTTTTTTTTTTCTTATATATATAATTTTTGGACAAAAAATGGCAATATATCGCCTTGCTTACAGTATCGCAACACCTTTGTCATGATATGTATCGTATGTACGAATTCTTGCCAATACACAGCCCTACATGTTACCACAGTCCACAGGTTGAGTTCCTTACATGGGCCTAAAATACAATCAAAACCAACAGTCAGTTGTTTCAAAGCTATTACTGTGATTAAAGGTTAAAAGTATCACAACGCTAGCCAAAGGCTAAAAGTATCACAAGGCTAGCTAAAAGTTAAAAATATCACAAGGCCAGCTAAACGTGTCACAAGGCTAGTTAAAAGTATCACAAGGCTAGCTAAAGGCTAAAAGTATCACAAGTCTAGCTAAACGTGTCACAAGGCTACAAAAGTATCACAAGGCTAGCTAAAGGCTAAAAGTATCACAGTGCTAGCTAAATGCTAAAAGTATCACAAGGCTAGATAAAGGTTAAAGTATCGCAAGGCTAGCTAAAAGTTAAAAGTATCACATGCTAGCTAAAGGCTAAAAGTATCACATGCTAGCTAAAGGCTAAAAGTATCACATGCTAGCTAAAAGTGTCACATGCTAGCTAAAGGCTAAAAGTATCACAGGGCTAGCCACATGCTAAAAGTATCACATGGCTATCTAAAAGCTATAGTCCCTCTTTACAGTCACCAGTGCTGTAGGTGTTTATACTTGATGCTATGTTGTTGTAATATTGTTCAAAAGGACATGTGGCAGGACACTTTCTAACTTGTAAAAATGTTGTAAATAGTAGAGCAAAGCTTGACAGACAAAGGATTTGGACAGTGCACGGCGCCTGCAGCCTTTGTGAAGTTAAAATAATTCAGAGGTGCATGACCTCGTCTTTCCTCCTCCAGGTGCATTGATGTCCTGGAGCTGTCGGAGCGTCTCGACCTCATGAAGTTCCACTACCACACGCTCATGCTGTACTGCGCCGTGTGCGCGCTCGGCAACAACAGGGTCGCCCACGCTCTGTGCAGCCACGTGGACGAATCGCAGCTCTTCTACGCCACCGAGAACACCTACCTCCCCGGGCCCCTCCGCAGCGGCTACTACGACCTGCTCATCAGCATCCACCTGGAGTCAGCCAAACGGGCGCGCCTGGGCACCAACAGGGAGTTCATCGTGCCCATGACGGAGGAGACGCTCAGCATCAAGCTGTACCCCGACACCAAGAAGGCCCACTCTCTGCCCGGCGTCGGCCTCACCACCTGCCTACGCCCAAAGCTTCATTTCTCCTCTGTCAACTTTGTCGGAACAGACCCTGATATTTACACGCTTAGTCCAATTTTACCTCTGCAGGTAAAATAAACGATGCTCAAATATCCAACCTAATGTGGTTGTTGTTGCTCGTTGTGTAAACGCTTCACAACCACTCACACTATTGAGATCATTTTTCAGCATCTAACTCGTTCCACAATTTTTGTGCTATTTCAACTATTCATATATCAAAACGTTCAA
>NW_013952860.1:211021-213717 GCF_001266775.1 Austrofundulus limnaeus | reverse complement strand
TTTGTTCTACTTATGCTTCTTACAGATGTTTTCAGCTATATTCAGTTATTTTAGCACTTAGCTTTTAGCTGTTTTTTGTTGTTTTCAACAGGATTTCTGCTCCTTTTTTACTGTTTTTCTGCAAAGTTAGGCTTTTTTTTTTTTGCTTCTTTCAGTTTTTCAAAGTGAGCTTACTTTAACACTTTGCTATGAAATATTTTCAGCTCAATTTCAGCTTAAGTTTTAGTTTTGTTTATTTTTTTATCTTCAGGACCTAAAAACCAGAGCTATCAACATGCTAACTGAGGCTGTGCTGGATGGAAGCCAAGCCATGCGTGATCCAGTAGGTGGCAGCGTCGAGTTCCACTTCGTCCCCATCCTGAAGCTCATCAGCACCCTGCTCATCATGGGCATCTTCAACGATGAAGACACCAAACACATCCTCAAGATGATCGACCCCAACGTCTTCAGCGGGAAGGAAGAGGAGGAGGAGGAGGGAGAAAAGGCCGAGGAGGGAGGAGAGAAGGAGGAAGAGGCGGAGGATGAAGAACTGGAGGATGAGGGAATGGGTGATGAGGAGGAAGAGGAGGAGCAGAAGGAACTGGAGAAAGGAGAGCAGGAGGGGGAGGAGTCCGAGACTAAAGAGGAAGGTGAGAGGGAGGAGGAGGGAGAAGCCAAAGGAGGTAAAATAGATGGAGAGAAAGCAGAGGAGGAGAAGGAGGCAGAGGTGGAAACAGAAGCCAAAGATGAAGAGGAGGGTCTGGAGGAAGGACTGCTTCAGATGAAGCTGCCAGAATCTGTCAAGCTGCAGGTTAATATAACTTTGAAACAGTTTAATCCACGTYATCGATAAGAAAACTCATGGTTTCTTACCTTCTCCTCCAGATGTGCACTCTGCTGCAGTACTTCTGCGACTGCGAGCTGCGACACAGAGTGGAGACCATCGTGGCCTACTCCGACAACTTTATGCAGGGCGTTCAGAAGAAYCAACGCGTGCGTTACAACCAGCTGATGAGGGCCTTCTCCATGTCGGCTGCCGAGACGGCTCGAAGGACCCGCGAGTTCCGATCACCACCCCAAGACCAGGTACCGACCGGGGTGGACGCTGACACCCTAGAACCAGAGTACACCTGAGTGTTTTACAGGAGGATTTCCATTAGCTGTTGCTAATTTAGCTGACCTTTCACTTTTTAGCTAGCATTCTGCTGCTTTTAGTTAGCTTTTGCCTTCTTTTTAATTTTTCGTTTGAACAAGCTGGTTCTGATGAGTTTGTTTCTGTTTGTCCCGCAGGTTCTTCTGTTGACCAACTTCAAACACAGTCCAGAAGATGAAGACTGTCCCGTTCCTGAGGAGGTGCGGGAAACTTTGGCCAATTTCCACAATGGCATCCTCCTTCACTGTGGTGAGAACTTTATCTTTTTATTACAGTATGTTGTTGTTTCGTGTGCGTTTCTGGATTTTAATGCTAACTTTTTAACGCAGGTATCCACATCGAGGAGGAGGCTGAGGAAGAGGAGGTGGACTCCTCACTCAGGGGGAGACTTCTCAGTCTGGTGGACAAGGTCAAGAACTTCAGGAAGAAACCAGAGGAAGAGAAACCGGAGGTCGAGGAAGAACCAAAGCCGAGTAAGATGAGCTGACAGAGACAAACATTTACCACGGCATTAAAATAAAGCCCTTTGTTTCTCAATTTTCTCTTTTAGCTTTTAGCTAGCCTTATAAATCTTCAGCTTTTATCTAACCTTGTGATACTTTAGCTTTTAGCTAGCCTTGTGGTACTTTAGCTTTTAGCTAGCCTTGTGATACTTTAGCTTTTATCTAGCCTTGTGATACTTTAGCTTTTAACTAGCCTTGTGATACTTTAGCTTTTATCTAGCCTTGTGGTACTTTAGCTTTTAGCTAGCCTTGTGATACTTTAGCTTTTAGCTAGCCTTATGAATCTTTAGCTTTTATCTAACCTTGTGATACTTTAGCTTTTAGCTAGCCCTGTGATTCTTTAGCTTTTAACTAGCCTTGTGATACTTTAGCTTTTAGCTAGCCCTGTGATTCTTTAGCTTTTATCTAGCCTTGTGGTACTTTAGCTTTTAGCTAGCCTTGTGATACTTTAGCTTTTAGCTAGCCTTATGAATCTTTAGCTTTTATCTAACCTTGTGATACTTTAGCTTTTATCTAGCCTTGTGATACTTTGTGATACTTTAGCTTTTAGCTAGCCTTGTGATTCTTTAGCTTTTAGCTAGCATTCTGATTCTTTAGCTTTTATCTAGCCTTGTGATACTTTAGCTTTTAACTAGCCTTGTGATACTTTAGCTTTTAGCTAACCTTGTGATACTTTAGCTTTTAGCTAGCCTTATGAATCTTTAGCTTTTATCTAACCTTGTGATACTTTAGCTTTTATCTAGCCTTGTGATACTTTGTGGTACTTTAGCTTTTAGCCAGCCTTGGGATTCTTTAGCTTTTAGCTAGCCTTTTGATTCTTTAGCTTTTATCTAGCCTTGTGATTCTTTATCTTTTAGCTAGCATTCTGATTCTTTAGCTTTTATCTAGCCTTGCGATACTTTAACTTTTAGCTAGCCTTGTGATACTTTAGCTTTTATCTAGCGTTGTGATTCTTTAGCTTTTATCTAGCCTTGTGATACTTTAGCTTTTATCTAACCTTGTGATACTTTAGCTTTTATCTAGCCTTGTGATACTTTGTGGTACTTTAGCTTTTAGCCAGC
>NW_013952860.1:209388-210709 GCF_001266775.1 Austrofundulus limnaeus | reverse complement strand
GAAATAATGTGTCAGTACATTAGCGTCCCCGCCTGATATGGATTGTTGTTTACCCTTTGTGCTGCAGCGCAGCACAGGAGGAACAAAAAAGGGGACAAAAGCAGTATCGGTTAAGAGTATCGGCCGGCTTTTACGAGTACGAGTACTTGATGCTGGTATCGGACCCGATATCGGTATCGGGACACCTCTAACTTTAGCTTTTAACTAGCCTTGTGATACTTTAGCTTTTATCTAGCCTTGTGATTCTTTATCTTTTAGCTAGCCTTGTGATTCTTTAGCTTTTATCTCGCCTTGTGATTCTTTAGCTTTTAGCTAGCCTTCTGATTCTTTAGCTTTTATCTAGCCTTGTGATACTTTAGCTTTTGATTAGCCTTGTGATACTTTAGCTTTTATCTAGCCTTGTGATACTTTAGCTTTTAGCTAGCCTTGTGATACTTTAGCTTTTAGCTGGCCTTGTGATACTTTATCTTTTAGCTAGCCTTGTGATTCTTTAGCTGTAAAGTCAGTCTTTTGATGTTTTAGCTTTTAGCTAGCCTTGTGGGATACTTTAGCTTTCATCTAACCTTGTGATACTCTTGGCTTTTAGCTAGCCTTGTGATAGTTTAGCTTTAAAATCAGTCTTTTGATACTTTTACCCATGTTTTTGATAATTTCAGCTTTAGGTAGCATTTGCTTCATTTAGCTTTTACCTTTCAGTTCTGTTACCTTTCACCATCAGCTAAAATTCTACCATTCGGCTTGTTTTAGTTTTAAGAAGTCAGTTTTAGATTTCAACACTTGGTATTTTTACAGAAATAGTTTTTCTCTAGTTTAATCCTACTCTCTGTATCAAATCAAAAATATTCTGGTTACAGAAGTTAAGCTTCTCCTTGGTTCCACCAGGCACCCTTCAGGAGCTGATCTCCCACACCATGATCCACTGGGCCCAGGAGTCGTTCATCCAGAACCCTGAGCTGGTGCGTCTGATGTTCAGCCTGCTCCACAGACAGTACGACGGGCTCGGCGAGCTGATCCGAGCTCTGCCCAAGGCCTACGCCATCAACGCCATCTCCGTTCAGGACACCATGGACCTGCTGGAGTGTCTGGGCCAGATCCGCTCGCTGCTCATCGTCCAGATGGGTCCGGAAGAGGAGCGGCTCATGATCCAGAGCATCGGGTTGGTGTTTACTTTCTTTTTTAACCTTTGAGATATGTTGTTGTTTTTTTGTTTGTTTGTTTATTTATTGAATGCGATCAGTTTGGGCTATTTTAGCTGTTCACATATCAAACCTTTCAACAAGTTTTAAACTTTTTAAAAATTACTTTATTTACAACTATCTTC
>NW_013952860.1:204323-207238 GCF_001266775.1 Austrofundulus limnaeus | reverse complement strand
CCCATATCCTGCACTCAATTTTTGCCTATGACGACTTTTATTTTGTAATTTTTTTTATTTTACTCTTTTCGAAATTTTTAGCTTTATTTAAAGTTTTAGTGACTCAGCATTTTTCTTGTAGGTTTTGATGTTTGTCCACCTGTTCACAGGAGAGAGCGTGGAGGAGAACGCCAACGTGGTGGTGCGTCTGCTCATCCGACGGCCGGAGTGCTTCGGCCCCGCCCTGCGAGGAGAGGGGGGCAACGGCCTGCTGGCTGCCATGGAGGAGGCCATCAAGATCTCAGAGGACCCGGCGAGGGACGGGCCGACCGTTAAAAAGGACCGGCGCTTCATGTGAGCGCCGGAGGAGGACGAGGGTCGGCAAACGAGCTCGTCAGGAGCGATTTGCGTGATTTTTTATTTTCTGTTTGGTCGGCAGGTTCGGCGGCGAGGGACAGCACGAGGAAAACCGTGTGCACCTGGGGAACGCCATCATGTCCTTCTACTCTGCGCTCATCGATCTGCTGGGCCGCTGCGCTCCTGAGATGCATGTGAGATGAGTTTAAACTTCATGAACCGTTTTTGTTTTTAAGAATCAAGCTGCAAACTGAGGTCGTCTAAACATCCAACTGAAACCTGTTTTTTTTTTACCCAGTCAGCAGTTTTTGAGACRTTTATTCCAAAGCCAGACTTTAGATTCATTCAGCTTCTTGTCCCTGCAGCTGATCCAAGCAGGTAAAGGTGAAGCTCTGAGGATCCGGGCCATCCTGAGGTCTCTGGTGCCCATYGAGGACCTGGTGGGAGTAATAAGTCTACCTGTACAGATCCCCGCCTACGGCAAAGGTCAGAGGTCATCTTCTTCTGTTTGATCATGTTTCCTGCTTTCACTTCAGTCGAACCATGTTTTACATTGAGCTGTTTTAGCTCCTCGTAAATCAAAATGTTCAGCTCCCGTTAGCCTTCAGCTAGCATTTATCTTCTTAAGCTTTTAGCAAGAACATTACTCAGTTTAGCTTCTAGCTAGATTCTGCTTTTTTAGCCTTTGGCCCGCAATTCGTTACTTATGCTTTTAGTTAGACCTTTGCTCAGTTCAGTTTTTAGCTAGCATTTTGCTCATTTTAGCTATTAGCTAGCAATTTGCTAATTTTAGTTTTTAGCTAGCATTCTGCTCTTTTAAGCTTTTAGCCAGTGTTCTGCTCATTTTGGCTTTCAGCCAACATTTTACTCAGTTTAGTGTTTAGCTAGCATTCTGCTCTTTTTAGCTTTTAGCCAGCGATTTGCTGATTTTAGTATTTAGCTAGCATTTTGCTAATTTTTGCCTTTAGCTAGCATTTTGATAAGTATAGCTTTTAGCCAGCATTTTGCTCATTTTAGTATTTAGCTAAATTGTGCTCAGTTTTTAGCTAGCATTCTGCTCTTTTTAGTTTTTAGCCGACATTTTGCTCATTTTAATGTTTTGCTAGCATTTTGCTAATTTTTGCCTTTAGCTAGCATTTTGATTAGTATAGCTTTTAGCCAGCATTTTGCTCATTTTAGTATTTAGCTAAATTGTGCTCAGTTTTTAGCTAGCATTCTGCTCTTTTTAGCTTTTAGCCGACATTTTCCTCATTTAGGTTTTTAGCTAGCATTTTGCTCATTTTAATGTTTTGCTAGCATTTTGCTCATTTTAGCTTTTAGCTAGCATTTTCCCCCTCTTCATGTTTTTGCTTGCATTTTCTGCCTTTTAACTGTAGCTAACATTGTTCTGTTTTTAGCTAACATTTTGCTTTCTTTCAGTTTTAAAGTCTTAGTTTYCACTTCCATGTTGCTATAATTGTTATTAAGAACTGAGCATTTCTCCAGTTCTGACTCCGCCCCTCCAATCCACAGACGGTCAGATCATCGAGCCCAAGATGTCTGCCAGTTTTGTCCCGGACCACAAGGCTTCCATGGTTCTGTTCCTTGACAGAGTCTACGGGATCGACAACCAGGACTTCCTGCTCCAYGTGCTGGAGGTGGGCTTCCTGCCCGACATGAGAGCTGCAGCTTCTCTGGACACGGTGAGTAGCTGAGGTCCAGGTTTGGGTTCTGCTGGAGACGTGTCAGAGTGAAACAGTTCTTCCTGTCTGTTTGTAGGTGGCCTTCAGCACCACAGAGATGGCCTTGGCTCTGAACCGCTACCTCTGTTCGGCCGTTCTTCCTCTGCTCACCAAGTGCGCCCCGCTGTTTGCCGGGACGGACCACAGGGCCATCATGATCGACTCCATGCTGCACACCATCTACCGCCTGTCCCGCGGCCGCGCCCTGACCAAGGCTCAGAGGGACGTCATCGAAGAGTGCCTGATGTCGCTCTGCAAGTCAGTTTCACTCCTCAGATTAACCAGATGTGTTTGTTTTTACTGAAACTTTAAATGTATCATTAATTTCCCACATAAGAGAAATGAAGWGTAGATGTGACCGCAGAACGCCACGAGGATCTAACGAAGTGTTTATGTGTCGGTCACAGATACCTCCGACCCTCCATGCTGCAGCATCTGCTCAGAAGGCTGGTGTTTGATGTTCCCATCCTGAACGAATACGCAAAGATGCCTCTTAAGGTTTGTATTGTTCCACAAGCAACCAAAGAAACTAAAAAGACTGCAGGAAAATATTATAGAAACCAGATTATGAGACGTTGTTGGGTAATTCAGGGGCGTATAATCTCAAGTGTTTCTTTGGGATAAATCTTGTGTCAGCAGGAACTAAACTTGAATTTCTCAGATTGAATCTGAATGTTCATAATTTAAACTGAATTCATTGGTTTGAAAATAAATTACACTAAATTGAAACTGAATTTAAAGTTTTGTATCTGAATTAATTTGYTTTGAAACTGTATTTTGGTTTATTAAAAATTCAGTTTGACTACTTTCACTTTCAGTTCCATAATTCAGATTTTTGTGTCACATCCTGGTCCTTGA
>NW_013952860.1:198972-202523 GCF_001266775.1 Austrofundulus limnaeus | reverse complement strand
AAGGAAACCCTAATACTCTAGTGTTGTTTCTAACATCAGTACTAATCTATAATAACTATAAATTTCTTCATTATTATATCTGAAGTAGGGATGCAATTATCCATTAATGAATTAATCTTGGGTGCCGATGCTTGGGTCAAGGAGAGCATGATATCTGACAAACAGCAGCAAGAACGATTACTTCTAACAGATATTGTCCTGGTTGTGAAACAGTGTCTCTGAGAGAAAACAGAGGATAAAGAGTGGAATCATAAAACGATGACATTTCAAGGTAAAGAGCTCACTGACTCTTAACCTGAGAAGAAAGTGGGACTTTAGAGGATAAGTTATTTTTCCAGGACAGGGTGTTACCAATTAATCGAGTGGAAGAAATTTTAATCTAATAAACCATTATTGGACAATTAATCGTAAGTCGATTAATGGTTTGCATCCCTAATCTGAAGCTGAACACCACCACTGGAGCCTAACTTCTCTCTGTGGGTCTCAGGATAAAGAAATCTACCGCTGGCCCATCAAAGAGTCCATCAAAGCCATGCTGGCGTGGGAGTGGACGCTGGAGAAAGCCCGGGAGGGGGAGGAGGAGGTTGCTAAGAAGGCGTCCACACGCAAGATCTCCCAAACCGCTCAGGTGCAACAAAGAAACGACTTCTCCGTACGTATTTTAGTACCTTTTAATCTCTAAATTAACTTTGCTGTCTGTTTTTCCTCAGGCCACCTACGACCCGAGTCACGGCTACAACCCGCAGCCTATAGACATCGCAGGGATGGCCTTATCCAGAGAGCTGCAGGTATTCAGGCACCTTTAACAGGCCTCATAGTCTAACTTTATTCAGCACGGTCATGTGTTTTCCTCTCTTCCTGCAGTCCATGGCAGAGCAGCTGGCAGAGAACTACCACAACACCTGGGGCAGGAAGAAGAAGCTGGAGCTGCAGGCTAAAGGCAGGCGGTAGCTCTTTCAGGTGGTTTACGGCTTGGCTGGCTGATTCTAAAAAGTGTCTCCTTTAAGGTGGCGGCACCCACCCTCTGCTTGTGCCTTATGACACCCTGACGGCCAAGGAGAAGGCCCGGGACCGTGAGAAGGCCCAGGACCTGCTCAAGTTCCTGCAGCTCAACGGATACGCTGTGACGAGGCAAGTGAGAGCGTCCCACCGTTTGTCTTGTGTCAGCTCTGTGCATGAGTTTACCTGAAACACCTTCGTCCTCAGAGGTCTGAAGGACATGGAGCAGGACATCTCCTCCATCGAGAAGCGTTTCGCCTACGGCTTCCTCCAGAAGCTTCTCAAATGGATGGACATCGCCCAGGAGTTCATCGCTCACCTTGGTACTGTGGTTCGCAAAACCTTTGATCATAGAAGTTATTGTTACTGCAGAACTAAAAAATTATTTTTATCTGTTGTTTGCATTTAATATGTTCCCCACAGAAATACAACTAAACTCTTCAGCTCCTTTAAAAACATCATCATTATTATTTTGTTGTCATCTTATGCAGCTTTTTTGTTTTTAGCTGTTTTGCTACATTTGGATTTTAGTTAGCGTTTTTAGGCTTTTAGATAACCTTTGGCTCCTGTTAGGTTTCAGCTTGCTTTGTGATACTTATAATACTTTTAGCTAACTTTTTAAGACTATTAGCCTTAGCTAGCATTTCGTTACTTTTACCTTTTAGGTATCCATTTGCTATAATTTGCTAGCTATTTGCTACTTTTATTTTTTTAATTCACCGTGTGATACTTTTAGCTAAGTTTCTAATATTTTTAGCTAGCTTTTTGATACGTTTTAGCATTAGCTAGTATTTTGTAACTTTTAAGTATACTTTTGCTATTTTTTGCTAGCTATTTGCTACTTTTAGGTTTTAATTAACTGTTTGATACTTGTAGCTAAGTTTCTGATATTTTTAGCTAGCTTTTTGATACGTTTTAGCATTAGCTAGTATTTTGTAACTTTTAAGTATACTTTTGCTATTTTTTGCTAGCTATTTGCTACTTTTAGGTTTTAGCTAGCTGTGTGATACTTATAATACTTTTAGCTAACTTTTTAACACTATTAGCCTCATTTCATTACTTTTATCTTTTATGTATCCTTTTGCTATTTGCTAGCTATTTGCTACTTTTAGGTTTTAATTAACTGTTTGATACTTGTAGCTAAGTTTCTGGTATTTTTAGCTAGCCTTTTGATACTTTTTAGCGCTAGCTTGAATTTTGTTACTTTTACCTGTCCTTTTTCTTTTTTTTGCTAGCTATTTGCTACTTTTTGGTTTTAATTAGCTGTGTGATTCTTATAGCTAGCCTTAGTTAGCATTTTGTTACTTTTTAAGGATCTTTTTGCTGCTTTTAGCTAGCATTTTGGTACTTTTATCTTTTAGTTATCATTTTGCTGCTTTTAGCTTCCAGCTACTTATTTGCTTATTTTAACTTTAGCTATAATTTTGCTACATTAAATTCATAACAAGCCTTTTATTACATTTAGCTTCCAGCTTGTTGTTGGGTACTTTTAGCTGATTTTTTTGCTTCTTTTAGCTTTAGCTACAAGTTTCAGCTTCTTCAGCGCTCAGAGTTCCTGCATTCTAACAGAAAATGCAGTTTTCCTCACACGCAGCTACGTTTTGTGTCGACAGAGGCCGTGGTTAGCAGTGGGCGCGTGGAAAAGTCTCCTCATGAACAGGAAATTAAATTCTTTGCCAAGGTGAGCTACTGATTAATAAGTAACTTCACTGTGTTCGGTGTTAGCCGGCTGCCCGTGAAGCTCTCTGCTAAGATTTACTTCAATTTAAACATATAAAATGAAGACGTTTAGTTAAACCCACACTGCACCTGCCTCAGCTCAGTTAAAGTACCTGAGAACACGTTACATTCTTACACTCTGAGACTCCTTGAACCCTGTGAGAGACGAGCTTTCATGTGTTTTCATTGCCTCATCTAGATTCTCCTGCCTCTGGTCAATCAGTACTTCAAGAACCACTGTCTGTACTTCCTGTCCACTCCTGCCAAGGTTCTGGGCAGTGGAGGGCATTCGTCCAATAAAGAGAAAGAGATGATTGCCAGGTTTGTGGATTAAAAGTTACGTTTTTCTGTTAAAAAGCTTTACTTCAGGAGAATACCTCTGTTTGCCTCGTCCCTCCATGTTTTCCTKTTTTATATCTCTTCTTTTTATCCTTTTTTTTACTTTCTGCGTACCTGAAACGTTTTACCTGTCCTGTTCCCCCTCACTTTGTTCCTCCCTTTCTTCCCTTTTCCTCCCACCTCAGTATCTTCTGTAAGTTGGCTGCTTTGGTGAGGCACAGAGTCTCTCTTTTTGGTAAGAATTTTGCACGGTTTTTTGTCTGTTCTTCCCAGTGTTGTATAAAGTACCACATAGGTGATACTTGAGTAAAAGTACAAGTATCTTACAAAAAAATTACTTTGGTAAAAGTTGAAGTCTCATTTAGGAATATTACTTGAGTAAAAGTCTTAAAGTATGTGATATTTGTTGTATTTAAGTATTAAAAGTCAAAGTGTAGATTTAAAATGAGCAGTTAGATTTTCTGTAAGGACATTTATTAGGAGGTGACCTCCCC
>NW_013952860.1:196444-197816 GCF_001266775.1 Austrofundulus limnaeus | reverse complement strand
CATGAGAACAAACGTATTCACGTGACTTTAATAGCATTTCTTACTTAATGGAAACACTGCAGTTGTGAAACTGTGTTTTTCGACATTAATAGAATATCGACAAAGTTTTGAGCACATTTGAAATGGAAACACAGCTATAGCTACGTTGATATGAGTGAAAACAGCAGCGGTAACATAATAAACAGACAAAAATATCATTTTCCATTGACTCTGTGGAACAAATAAAAAGCTTTTAGGACAGTTTTTCCAGACTGATCTTTAAATCTTAGCATTTGTACAAAAGAGCAGTGATGGAACCTACTTTCTGTGCCGTTTTCAGGAACCGACGCTCCCGCGGTGGTGAACTGTCTCCACATCCTCTCACGCTCACTTGATGCCAGGTAACATTTCACATCACGTTAATCCCCCCCAGGCTCAGAGGAACAACAGGAGCCTGTAACCGTCTGTTCTTTCCAAGGACCGTCATGAAGTCCGGTCCGGAGATCGTGAAAGCCATCCTACGCCAGTTTTTTGAGAGCGCCGCAGACGACATCGAGAAGATGGTGGAGAATCTGAAACTGGGCAAAGTGTCCAGCAGAAATCAGGTCAGAAACTTTGTTTCTGACGCAGAATTAAAAGCGACACAAAATAAACAGCGTGGTAGAGRTAACCCAACATTGTGTATTGGTTGTATTTGTTCCTACAGGTTAAAGGGGTGTCCCAGAACATTAACTACACCACCACAGCCCTACTTCCTGTCCTCACCTCACTCTTCGATCACATCGCCCAGCATCAGTTTGGAGACGATGTCATCTGTGAGTTTAAATTCACAACTCTTGACTGTTTTTTAAAGAAATAATCGTGATTACAGGCTAACAAAATCTTCTTTTCTTAACATCCCAAGTGGATGACCTGCAGATATCCTGCTATCGGTTAATGTGTAGCATCTACTCTCTGGGAACGGTGAAGACCCCACACGTGGAGAAGTAAGAACACACAGTGTGTTTTGTATTTAAAAGAAAAGAGAGTTAATGTTTCCGTTCAGTCGTTTCTTTCTAAATGYACTCAGATGTTTTAATGTATGTGTGCAGACAGCGACCGGCTCTCGGCGAGTGTTTGGCTCATTTAGCTGCTGCGATGCCGGTGGCGTTCCTCGAGCCGTACCTGAACGAGTTCAACTCGTTCTCCGTTTACACGACCAAAACTCCCAGAGAGAGAACCAGTGAGCTTTGCACAACACTAACACTGATTTATTTAACCTCTGAAATACTTACAGTGATGTTTATAGTTAATTATGTTAGTAATAATTTCATAAATCATTGACTACAAATAATGAGATTTTTTCATATTTTTTGCAGTCTAGATTTTTCTTCAGACTTTGTTATTTTAGCTC
>NW_013952860.1:193507-195938 GCF_001266775.1 Austrofundulus limnaeus | reverse complement strand
GTTTTGGGCTGCCACCTTCATATTTTTAGCTTTTAACTGGCTTTTTAAACTTTTAGTCATTCTTGTGACACGTGCTTTCCAGCTAGCCTTTTGATAACTTTAGCTTTTAACTATGAATTTGCTACGTTTCRCTTTAGCTGGCTTTTTTTAGCGTTCGCTTTTTAGCTAGCATTTTTGTATTTTTTACTTTTAGTTTTTAGTCAGCGTTTTGATACTTCTGTCTTTCAGCTAGCCTTTTTTTGTCAATTATAGCTTTTAGCTACCATTTTGCTACTTTTGGCCTTGGCTGCTTTTTAAAATTTCTGTATTTAGCTAACATTTTTATATTTTTACATTTAGTCAGGTTTTTGATACTTGTGTCTTTCAGATAGCTTTTTGCTAATTTTAGCCTTTTGTTACATTTATGTTTAGCTAGCTTTTTTTAGCTTTTGGTTTGTTGCTATCATTTTTATATTTTTAACCTTTATTTTTTAGTGATGCTCTTGTCTTTCAGATAGCTTTTTGCTAATTTTAGCTTTTAGCTACCATTGTGCTACTTTCGACTTCAGCTGGCTTTTTAACTTTCTGTTTTTAGCTATCATTTTTATATTTTTTGACATAGTTTTTACTCAGCTTTTTTCAATACTTGTGTCTTTCAGCTAGCCTTTTGCTAAATGTAGCCTTTAGGTAACTTTTTTAGCTTCATGTTTACTAGTTTTTTTTTAGCTGTTCCTTTGATACTTTCAGCATTTATCCAGCCTTTTAAAACCTTTAGCTTATAGCTAGATTCTAGCTAACTGTTTAACTTATTTTAGTTAGTTACTCTCGCTACGTTTTTAGGTTGTTTTAAAACACCTGAAGTAGTTTTGCTCTAGTTTAGACTGCAGCTGATGTTAATCATTCTTCTGCTTCTTTTAGCTTTAAGTCAGTTGAAGTCGTCTAACACTCTGTATTTCCACAGAAAACAGTTTCCTCAGTTTATCTGTTTATTTTATTATTTTTTTATTTTCCACTCATCAGTTTTGGGACTTCCCAACCAAGTGGAAGAATTATGCACCGACATCCCAGAGCTGGAGGTCCTGATGAAGGAGATCCACGACCTGGCGGAGTCTGGAGCTCGCTACACAGAGATGCCCCACGTGATTGAGATCACGCTGCCCATGCTGTGCAACTACCTGCCCCGCTGGTGGGAGAGGGGTCTGGAGAATTACCCCGAGCAGGAGGGCCAGCTGTGCACCGCCGTCACCTCTGAGCAGCTCAACCAGCTCCTGGGAAGCATCATGAAGATTGTGGTCAACAACCTGGGCATCGACGAGGCCTCCTGGATGAAGAGATTAGCAGGTCAGTGAGCAGAAACTTCAAATATCTTTTRGTTGCTATAATARTAATAATAATGTAGTGTGTGAAGGATAAAGGGTTGCTTTCTAAGTATTAAATCACGTTTTGTGAAAYCTAACGATTGCTAACTTTGTTTTCCCAGTGTTCGCCCAGCCCATTGTCAGCAGAGCCAAACCAGAGATGCTGAAATCTCACTTCATCCCCACTATGGAGAAGCTGAAGAAACGYGCAGGAAAGGTGGTGGCAGAGGAGGAACACCTGCGTATGGAGGGCAAATCGGAGGTGGACAGAGAAAACGGGACCATTCGGGACGAGTTCGCCGTCCTGTGTCGTGACCTGTACGCCCTGTACCCTCTGCTCATCCGCTACGTGGACAACAACAGGTAGGTGCTCCGGGTTTATTACTGCAGGACACGCAGACGGACAYGATTAAAAACATCTGAACTGGTCCGTCTGTCTGTAGGGCCAGGTGGCTGACGTGTCCGGACCCAGACGCAGAGGAACTTTTCAGGATGGTTGGAGAGGTTTTCATCTTCTGGTCCAAGTCCCATGTTAGTATTCAGTTGGATCTGAGCCTCAGCATGAACACTGGATGCTAAATAAATACAAAGATAATGTAAAAAACATCTTTAGAGCTGTTGCAGAACTTTTTTSAGATGCCATTCATGTAAGCATCAGGGAGTTGAAAAGTGAGTGTGGGACACTTTAGCAGTTGGCAGTCCGTGTGCTTAAATTTAAAAACACAACTATTTTACAAGTGACAATAAACTAGAACAGGGGTGGGCAATCCTGGTCCTCGGGGGCCGCAGCCCTACAGGTTTTATGTTTTTCCTGCTCCAACACACCTGATTCAGACATTAAATTTCCTCGTCCAAGTTCTGCAGTACGGAGGACCGACACTGACATAACTAGAAAAAAAAGCAGAAATATATAAATGGACCAATAAATAAATTAAATTAAAAATGTGCCAGTTAAATTTAAAAAGGAGAGCTTTACCTCACGTTTTATAATCTAATTGACCTTCATATTTATTTTTCCAACTTAGTTCCAACTAATAATATATTTTTCCACATAATTTAACATAACATAACATAACATAACATAACATAACATA
>NW_013952860.1:185806-193160 GCF_001266775.1 Austrofundulus limnaeus | reverse complement strand
GCAGAAGCCTTATAATCACCCATTCATTCAAATCAGGTGTGTTTTGAGCAGAGAATAAAATAAAACATGCAGGGCCGCGGCCCTCGAGGACCAGGATTGCCCACCCCTGAACTAGAATAGTGCTGCAATCTTTTAAATTCATAATATTGATTATTTTAAGACAGTAACATGAGTGTATATTTGGRTTTTGGGCAGTTTACCAGGCCAAAACGGTGRAAATCTTCACAACACGATGGGTCAGTCAGAGGCAGAGCTGATCCTCYGGTTAACTTGGCGAAWTAAAAAAAMAAACTAAATTCAGACTCTTTACTGTCAAAATATGATTCTCTGTCAACTCTAGTGACCAGTATTCAGGTAATAAATACACACTGGAGGATTTTTTTGAGGGCAGTCTCTGAAAAATCGTGAAGGAGGACAGAGAAAACACTTGATTCTTTTACCGGATCGTTTTCCCTCCGTTTCACCAGACACGGAYCGGACGTAGCTGCTAAAAACTAACTTTCAGGTAATCGGTTCTCCTGGATAAAAGCTTTACGTAAATCTAAAAAATATGTTTTAACTAGTACAATGAGTTTTTGCCAGAAGTGGATTTATTACCGTGTTTAGAGAGTAATCCGTGCAGAAGAGTGGGTGACTGCGCATCTTTAACCTGCTTCGACTGAGGCGGCTGCCGCTTCGGGAGTTAGCTGTGGTACAATCGCGCCGTAGTTCAGACCCTGATGTTGCATTCAGGGTCAAGTAGAAAACTAAATTATCTTTATTTTGGTACCRGGGGGGTCTGTGATGATTTTTTCTGGATGAAAATCACGATCAAACTGAAACTTCCATTTTATTTTTGTATTTGCTATATTAAATTTCATCAAATATATGATGTGTTTCACATGCATAGAAAGCTTAGAATCTGCACTATTTGTTGATATAAAACTATTTTTTTGAACGCACCGTTTTCCGATGGCCTGGTTGCAGAAATTCACAAGTTTGTTTTTTTTTCTGAGAGGTGCTAAAAATCTGAAAAGTTCCATGAAGCTAGCAAAAATAAAAATAAATACGAGTTACTCGCCAGTTTCTTTTTGTTACTGAAGGTTTTTTTCAACATATTAAAATAAATCAAAAACCAGTATAAAGTTGGAACTCTAAACTTTATTTCTGTCTTTACAGCGTAGAGATACGTAGAGTAGTTTTCTGATGGGCTCAAACCAAACTTGAACTTTTGTGTTTCCTAAGACAGCACTCATTTTCTGCCATCATCTGATGGACCTTTGGGATACCTGCTGTTATCTTTATTTYCAGATGTCTTTTCACATTTTATGTGATTTCTTTTGTACTTTATTTTATGTAAAAATGAGCGCAACAAAGATGAGCTAAAAACTCTCAAAAACTAAAATGATACCTTAAAGTAGTGAAACGCTTGCTACAACCTAAAGTAATGAAATGCTAGACATTRTTAGCAAAGTATTGGTTGAACGATGGAAGTAGCAAAAGGCTAACTTGAGCAAAAATTGACATTGGAAGACGTCAACGCTTGATTTTAAATTTTTTTAAAAATTTTATCTAGAAATTTATAATTTAACAATTTTATACACAACAAAGAACAAAAAAACTTGCATAAAATTTAAGTAATGTAATTCTATTGCATAAGTTTTTGCAAATAAGTTATGGAAAACTTAAAGTTACTWAAACCAAAGCTTTTAGCAGTCGTCTTCTGAATGAGCCAAATGTTTGGATATCAACTAAAATAATATAAAATATGCCATGTGCTTCATGACGAATAAATGTTTTTAAATATCCACTAATTTTTTTTAATTACATCGTAAATTAAACTCCTAAATTTGTCTCTTTAGTGAAAAAAAGGGAATAACTGGAACCAAAACTCCATCAAAGCTGGACCTGATTGTGTGTCGTGATGTGTTTTGCAGAACTTTAAGAGGGAGGAGCAGAACTTTGTGGTGATGAACGAGATCAACAACATGTCCTTTCTCACCGCTGACAGTAAGAGCAAGATGAGCAAGGTGAGAGAGGAGGGCCGGGACGAAGCACCGCCTGAGTCACCACACATCGAGCTGTAACACATTAAGAAACTAACTCCAACACTAACTCCACCCACACCCAGCAGAGAGTCATCCATTCATGTCTTCCTCTATTCAGCTGTTATCACTGTAGCTCAGAAACATCTTGTAAACCATTTAAAGCTAGATGTTTGACACATCATCTGTTCCAGGATAATACAAGTGCTAATATAGTTTGTGATGAGCGGTGTTGCTAACTGTGTTCTCTCCTTATATCCTGTGTCGGGGGTTGGACGGCGGGTCTCTAGGCCGGAGACGGAGAGGTTAGATTGTGTTTGTGCACGAGCGCTGTGCTGATCGCATGGCACCCTGAGTTTGAGAGGCATTTTCRTCAAGCTCTCCTGCACTTCTTCTGGATGAACTGACCCCATTATTCACACAAACACATCTGCAGAAACAGAGTTATAGACAGGCTTACTCTGTGTGTGGAGCTCCTAAAAACAGCCTCTCTCTGGGATTTTCAGTAAAGCACCTTTAGCTCACGTGGACAGAACGCTTTTTAAGAGCATTCATGTGGACACCAGACCTTAGTTATAAACAAAACAAGAGTTTTTAAGTCTAAACTCATCTTAGCTTAAGTACAGGATTAACTAGAGAATAGGGCTGCCACGATTAATTGACGACTACTCGATTATTAAAATAATCGATGACTAATTTAATAATCTAATCGTTCTCTTTTTTTTGTTCTTTACTTTGTTTTTCTCTCCAAACTGCTTTGACACCTTCCACTGCCACGTCTGCCTTTCTGTCCTTGACACACATGCACAGTAGTGGTAACTGGGGTAGGCCGTGGACGTCACAAGACATTAYACAGACAGGCTCTGGTATCATGGCTACCTGACAACAGAGCTCAAAGTGTGGGATCATTTTAAGAAAATGAAAGAGAAACCTGTGTAATATCTGCAGAGCAGAACTTACCTTCCACAGCTATTATTTTTAGTTAGCATATAGCTAAAATCTAACCATGGTTAAATAATAGCAGCTGCATTCTGACGTGATAAGCTGTATGTTTTATATTCAATTAACGTATGATCTGATTAGTCGACTAATCGAAAAAATAATCGGTGATTAATCAATTTATTAAAATAATCGTTTGTGGCAGCCCTACTAGAGAATTTGCATTTCCTACAAAAATACAGTGTAAATGCTTGTTAATTAAACAATTTCGCTCAAGTCAAGTAAAATTTGCAAAAGTAGCCAAAAATAGCAGAAACAAGTTGATGGTGTAAAGAAAAATAAACTAGCAGAAAACAAAAGGAATACAAAAAAGTTGCAGTTTGTTGTAAAATAGCTAAAACAACTGTAATTAACTGAAAAAAGTTAAAAAGTAGTTGAAAAACCATAAAACTAAAAATTAGCAGATAAAATGCTAAAAAGTAACTAGAAAAAGCAGAAACTAATAGACGCAGAAAAACACATTTGCTGAATTAAGCAATAAGAAGCTGAAATTACAAAAAGGATAATTTAACTTATGTGAAGTTAAAATTAGCTCAAATAAACTAAAAGTAACTTGAAAAAGTCCAAACTAATAGAAGCAGAAAAAGCAGTAAAAAGCTGGAATTATAACAAAAAGGTGAATTCAGCTGAAATAAAGCTAAAATTATCTGAAAAGTAGCTAAGAGTAAGAAAGACAGCTGGAACTACCAGAAAGCAGCAGAGAAGAAACTTAAAAAAAGCATAAAATGGTTAAATTTTACTGAAAATGGCTGAAAGGAGCAGACTGATGGCTATAATATATAATATAATGATAGTTTAGATAAAGAAGCTATAATTAGCTAAAACGAAACTAAAGAAAATTGAAATCAGTACAAATGGTTATAAGTACAGTAAAAATCCATGAATGTTTGGAAGAGTTTTAAGGATGTTGAAGACAGCTACATTTATTTTTAATAAAAAAATGGCAGAAAAATGTAAACATCTTAAAAAGTATAAATTGCTGAAATAACAAAAGTCAAAACCAGAATATCCCGAAGGAGCTGAACATTTTGATATAGACATTGTTAAAATAACACAAAATCTCTGAACAAGTTTTGTGATGAAAACACACAGAATAAAAAATAAYAGTGTGAATGCTTGATAAGTGGACCAGATTATCACAGCGCAGTCAGATGATTGCCAGCGTTTATTTTCTGCAGAAGAGATCAAAACACATTCTGGTCAAGCTGTAAACGAGAGCAGTGTTTGTGAGCACTCACTAGAGGCTAACTGTGGTACACGCGTTGGTGCCAAAAACCACGGAAACAAAAACATCTCGTATGCTTCACAACGTAATAAAATGAAATTCACAGATACTCATGAATTAGAAATAATATAGAGTTTACTAATATGAGATTTTACAGATTGAGTTTGAGGCGGATGTATTTAGAGTTGTTGGTTTGTTGGGACTGTTTTTTGTGTTTGTTTGTATTTGTGTGAGTAAGAGGGTCCGGTGGGCTTGGTGAATGCTCTGTGCTGTAGATGGTAGTGGCCTGAGAGGCTTCATGGCGCCCGGCTGAGCGGTTGGGTTCTTGTTGTGCTCTCCTGCAGCCGAGCGCCATCAGCCTGTTTTTCCTTTGACCAATCAACACTTTGCCTTCAGGTGGTCCCTGCAGGACTCTGTCTGTAAGCTGACGACGGGACTGTAACGTTTTTACAGTGTTTTATTGTTAAGGGTTTCTGCACTGGAAGACACGTCTCTGCTCCTTCCAGGATCGGCCTTGGGTTCTTCTTGCACTCCTTTTTGTTAGATGTGCCTGATCCGTCTGCAAAACAAAGTCTACCTGCTTTCAGTTCCTGGGTTTTATCAGGACAAGGTCTTTRCCCAGATCTAAAAGATCTAACCTCAGGTCAACAAAAACACAAGTCAGACCATTGTGTCATTTTTTATTTAGCAAAAATGAAGACAAAATAAAAAAAATCTGCTTTCGTCCACTTAAGACTGTCAATGTGTTAACACAACGCCAATTAAAGCCATCAACAACGACCTTCAGAGAAGCATCTGTTGAAGCTGTGTTACCCCGAAGGTCAGACTGTACAGGCCTTAGTTAAAGGTCAACGCAGGGTTCCCACAGGTCCTTGAAACCCTTGAAAGTTTTAGAATTTAAAAAATAAGTTTGAAACTCTGGAAGGTTTTTGAAAACAGCCATGAAAAGACAATCAACCTTCAAAGCCCTAAATAATATTTTGGTTTGAAGCTGATTGCTGTCAACATGTTTCATTGTTTTGTTTCGACACTTCRTTCTTGTTTTCAGTATGTTGTCAACTTAGATGTTTATCAAAATGAGACCTGTTTACAAAAAGCACATTTTTACTTTTATCACAATCATTCTCACTGAGACAGTTACCAGTGTGGTTGTGTTTTAGTTATCCTCAAGTTCATCATTTCATACAATTAAGACTTGAAGACTTCAGTTTTTTCTGTTGAATAAATATTTTTTCCACTACCTGGCTTTGGTGAGCATTTAAAGCTAATATGATTCTTGTGTTTTTCAACATGGAAGAGTTTCAAGGCTTCAAGGTCTCATCTCGCCATAACTAGACACATCCATGCATTGTGGATATGAATGTATGAATGTTATCGTTATTAATGTAGGCTGTACTATCAGTCCACTTCCTTTCATTGATTCTGAGCCAATAACTTCTATTCCATTCAGTTTTTATCAAATTTTCATTGCATTAAAATTTTTTATTGATAACCTGTTCTACGGCAGTTGAATTCGAGGAAATAGGTCCTGGAAAGTCCTTGAACTGTCCTTGAATTTAATGTTAACCAAGATGTGGGAACCCTGTCCGTGGTTGTGATGGCACCGTTAGAGTCCAGGGTTTGCACAGGGTCTTGAAAATTCAAAAACAACCCTCTTCTCTCTAAAAACAACATTAGATTTAAAGGAACCACAAGACTTCCAGAACGAGAGATGTTCAGCCATAACGCCCAGCAGCAAACAGCTCCCAGCTGTCAGCATGGTGGTGGATGCCTGATGGTTTGGGCTCCTCGCAGTCACTGAGAGGACCATGAACTCAAAGGGTTCTAGGGTCAAATGTGAGTCCAACTATCTGACAGCTGAAGTTTGGACCAAACAGACCAGTTTTTCATGTTTTGTTTCTGTTTAATAAACAATGACACGCTGGGATCTGCTGTTTTTGTACTTCTGAACAGAAAGAAGGTGGACTTTTTTTGGACTGTTTCTGATTTGTTGGATCTCTTTGGGGAAAGTGAAGCTGCCATTGCTCAGCCGTTTTTAAATCGACTAACCGGACTCATGGCTCCTTGTCATGCTCACTGACACCATTAAATCTACATATTTCAACATCTAATCACTGTTTGAAAGTTTATATGATGGTTGCTGAAAGTGAAGCCTGCTGTTGGTTATGAGATGAAGTCGATGCAACAGAGAAGAACCTGAAACGTTCGTGTCTGCAGGAAAATGTCTGTCTTTAGCATGTTAGCATTCGGTAACCGTCCATCACCCTTTTCTGTTTTTACCAAAAGTTCTCAGAAGCCTTGATTTACCAGTCCCACTTCTTTTTATTGTATTTTTTAAAACAAAGGGTCCAGTTGTTGTTTTTTTCTGGTTAACGCGTACCGATCTGTCCCTGTCTTCAGTCTGGAGGCTCAGATCAGGAGCGCAACAAGAAGAAGAAGCGGGGGGACCGCTACTCCGTGCAGACCTCCCTGATCGTAGCGGCGTTAAAGAAGATGCTTCCCATCGGTCTCAACATGTGCTCTCCTGCCGATCAGGAGCTCATCAATCTGGCCAAGATCAGATACTCTCTGGTACTGAGAAGTATTTAAAACCAGTCTGATGGACAGAAAAAAACACAGAAATTGTGTTTTTATCAATTTATTGCTTCTAACGTTGACATCCATTGACCGCTCTTGATTTAACCTCAGGAAAGTTAGTTTTCTGGAATAAACCCAAACCTTTTGTTTTGTAGAAAGACACAGATGAGGAGGTGAGAGAGTTCCTGCACAACAATCTGCATCTGCAGGGCAAGGTAAGAGCAGACATGTACTAAACCAGGACWTCTTAACCTTTTTCACCTCGGCACCCAATTTGTTGAACATAAAGTGACACGAGGCCCAGTCAGACATTACCATACGGCTCAAAATGATAATTATTCTAAATCTTGGTTTAATGTGCATTATTTGAATTATAACTAAATAAAAAACACTTACATTTTAAAAGTAAAACTCCTGTCAAATAATCACAAGACATGATTATGACAAACATTTTTATATTGTAACCTGCCCATAACTATTTGAACTAATACAACAGTCAGTCAACAGACCACTCAGGCTTATCAACACA
>NW_013952860.1:183317-185636 GCF_001266775.1 Austrofundulus limnaeus | reverse complement strand
TTTTTAAACTTTTGCAACCAGAAGCTGCTCTTCATATTAGTGACAAACAATAACAGTAACAACATAAAGTTACATTAAAAATATTTAAAAATAAACTACAAAAATAATTTCATGAAGTGCAAATTAAAATATAGTTGTATCTGCAACTGTTTTTGACAATGTTTTGAACTTTTAAAATATTGCATGGTAGAACCAGAAGCTGCTCTTCATATTAGTGACAAACTGGCATTTTGTAATGGGTTACCTTTATTTTTGCTTCTACCTTTCATTTAAAGGGGACCTATTATGCAAAATTCACTTTTTAAAGTTTTTTTTTTACTCAACTTTGGGTATGTACTTCTTAAACAGTCCTAGGACCACAAAAATGCACCCAGGGGCATATTTACTGTAAATAAATGTATTTTTAATGTATATTAACGACAAGTTTTATACTTCCGTTATTTTGTGATGTCACAAGCTTTACGACAACCCACCAGAACCTGTGTTCAGCCCCTTACCTAGCAACCCCCAGGTGAAGCTCCACCTCCTCAGTATAAAAAGCYGTCACYGTGTTGTTGTGTAATGTGTAGCTCAGTTCACAACAAGCCTCCAATAGGGCAATGGGTAGAGTGTTGGACCAGAGAGCGGGAGACCAGGGTTTGAGACTAGCATGGACACAATTTAATTATTTATTTATTTTCGTTCGTTATGAACACATTTTCTCATGTACCTCTATTGTTTAGCTTATTAAAGCCTTGTTAAAGCCTATTTGTTTGAGTTTCTGAGGTATTTTGACCGCTGCTGCTCCCTGCTCTGGTAACAGCATGCAGAGTGAGCGCAGAGCAGAGGAGGTAGAGAAAAAAAAAGAAGCTGTGACCACAACTCTGCCTCTGGGTCTCATATGGTTGGACAACAGAGCTTCTGCTATTATTAGCCATGCTAATGTAAACGCTGGCTTTGGAGGGCGGAGTTAATRTCAACAGATTTTTGGAGGGCGTTACCAACAGAGCTCATTAACATAAACAGCTCTTCTGAACAGAAGTCAGAGCAGCAGAACTAGAAAATGGGAAATTTTATTATCTGAGAATTATTTTGTGCATTAAATTTAATGAACATGGTCTGGATAGCCCACAGACATACCATAAACATTTCTAGGACCCATAATTGGTCTCCTTTAAAATAGGTTTCTACTCTTGGCAGGTTTCTTTGGTTCTTCTTCTACGTATTAAAAAACGTTGTTAAACTTATGAGTGGCGCACGACCGCTACTAGTGTTGAGAAAGTGTATTACACCTTATTCAAAATCAGTAGGGTCCCGCTCCACGGCCCATGGGTTGAGAATCTCTGTACTAAAGTGTAGCAGAAACAATTTTTAGAAAAAGATCCAGAGCTTCACTAATAAAACCAAGAAATATTCACACAAATTATAAAAGATCCCTCAAATGTTTCTGTTGTTCTGTTCAGGTGGAGGACCCAGCTATGCGCTGGCAAATGGCTCTTTATAAGGAGATGTCAGGAAAGGCCGAAGATGCTGAAGACCCAGAGAAGGTGGTGAAAAGGGTCCAGGAAGTGTCGGCGGTTCTTTACCACATCGAGGTGGTGAGTGTTCAAACAGTCCGAGCAGCTCCTGCAGGTGCATGAGAGCTGAGCAAGAAGCTGAAATGTAAACATTCATGTTGTTTGTTTCAGACTGAGCATCCATTCAAATCAAAGAAAATGGTTTGGCACAAGCTGCTGTCCAAACAGCGCCGCCGGGCGGTGGTGGCCTGTTTCAGGATGACGCCGCTCTACAACATCCCAACGTAAAGATCTTCATCCCGAGACGGTCGGGCGTTGGACGAGGCGCTGAACGTTATTTATGTTTGTTTACAGGCACAGAGCCATCAACATGTTCCTGGACGCCTACAAGAGGAACTGGTTAGAAACTGAGGGCTACTCGTTTGAGGACAAGATGATTGACGACCTGTCAGTAAGTTACCTCTCACTGAAGGTAGAAGCAGGAAAATGTCTCATTTGACAAGTAAACAGATTTTATCTTATTTACAGTAATGTGGATGTGGTGTTCTGAGCAGAACTGAAGCTAATTAACAGTTGAAAATTAAAATAAGCTTATGAAGCCTTATGAAGCCGATGTAATCACTGTTATTTATTGAATTGGTTAGCAGATATTAGCTTCTGTAGCATATTGTTGTACAGAATGTAAGCTATGCTGCAATTTAACACAAATTATTAAATATTACAAGCTGGTTTTGCCTCTAATTTATGTAGAAAATTCACGGTTCGGTTCGGTTCGATACTTTTCGATACAAAAAAAGGAGAAATTTCCATGCCCTTATTATCT